>NC_092280.1:3646300-3748800 GCF_036320965.1 Panulirus ornatus | reverse complement strand
CCTGGATGGCAACACTGCACCTGCAGGTTTGGTGAGGTAGCTGTTCTTAGACCGGTCCACGGGGGTAGGGGAGGGGGTGACATGTTGTTAATTGCTACTACTACAAAACCACCACCACTACTATTACTACTACTACTACTACTACTACTACTACTACTACTACTACTACTACTATATGAGGAACGTTTTAATGGAGGGTGACACGCTGCTCCCCCGCCAGTCGCCCCTGTGATGGCTTCCTGGGGTTGTGCCTCCCTCCCCCTCACACCTCCAGCCATTTCTTTCTCTAGGGGAGGCCAGTCTATGTTGGTCTCTGGCTACGTACCACCCACCTTCCTTCATGCATACCTCACCCTGGGGAAAAAGAAGGTGCTTGTTCTCAGTACGGCTGGACGGGTGCAGTGAGAGAAAGGCACTCTCTCTCTCTCTCTCTCTCTCTCTCTCTCTCTCTCTCTCTCTCTCTCTCTCTCTCTCTCTCTCTCTGATGAGCCGTGTGTGTGTGTGTGTGTGTGTGTGTTGTTTACCTCTCTGTGGTTGGAGTGTCAAAGCCTGGCGATGTCCGCTGCTGGCGACCAACCTGGCCAGATCTCACGTAGCGACTTCACGTGTGTCGGCCCTCAGCTGAGGGCAGTCCATCTTGAGGACGAAGAAGACCATTATCTGATATCTTATCAGTACGAATTGTGAAGCTTTATAACTACTGATAGATAGTGCCTCATATAACTGTTATCTCTTCATCAGTTATCAGGTTATCACATTTTTTTCTTTCATTTCTCTGAACATTTACCCGAGTAAGTGTTAGTTATAAATGTTTATAGCTAGGTAGTTTGTTTTCAACGCCATCTATACCAACGTGAATAACCTTTTCCCTAGTTATCTATGAGGCCAGACTTTCCCGAACTGTATACCTGGAGTGATAAATGTCCTTCACTGATAAATAGGGATAACGAATATCTTTTTTTTAACATTTTCTTTATCTTGGACGAAGTCACTCTTATTGTAATTGATAGGCGCGAGTAACTGAGGGCGAGTGTATGTACTCCCTCCCTCCCTTCTGAGGTAAGTTTGAGATTCCCATCTTGCTTTCTTTTCGCTATTTTCAGCAATATGCTCTTCAAATTGACATTTCCTTTGACATTTACTGTTTTCGGTCTTTACCGCAGGTGTATATGAAGACAAACCAGCATGTTGGTTGGTGATGTTTGTGGAAGGTATTTTGTGTTATTGGACAATAATAGACAGTCCCTTTATCTCGTTCTTCTACCATTTTTCGATCAGCTGTGGAAAATTAATCGGCTCTGGCTATGCATAGACACACATGTCCCCCTTATATTACATTCAAATTTCTTACTATATCTTTCCCAAGATATGTGTACACTTCCTTGGCATTGAACAGCTTAATCTGTGAGGAGCATTGCAAATCTAAATTAGTATCTCGGGGTCGAAACTCTGATGGATTATATTATTCATGACAGTCGTGTTGATCAACATTACGAACTGTGTTGAAACGTAGGTCGTGATTAACTGTTCGTTGATCACCTGGAGGTCGTGATTAACTGGTCGTTGATCACCTGGAGGTCATGATTAACTGGTCGTTGATCAACTGCAGGTCATGATTAACTGATCGTTGATCAACTGGAGGTCATGATTAACTGGTCGTTGATCACCTGGAGGTCGTGATTAACTGTTCGTTGATCACCTGCAGGTCATGATTAACTGGTCGTTGATCACCTGGAGGTCACGATTAACTGATCGTTGATCACCTGGAGGTCATGATTAACTGGTCGTTAATCATCTGGAGGTCATGATTAACTGTTCGTTGATCACCTGGAGGTCATGATTAACTGGTCATTGATCACCTGGAGGTCATGATTAACTGGTCGTTAATCACCTGGAGGTCATGATTAACTGGTCGTTGATCAACTGGAGGTCATGATTAACTGGTCGTTAATCACCTGGAGGTCATGATTAACTGGTCGTTGATCAACTGGAGGTCATGATTAACTGGTCGTTAATCACCTGGACACAACATCTCTTCAACCACGACATTATGGACAAGGTCCTCTCATCTGGAGCCAGAACTAAGTCTACAATGTTCACGTCACGGGTAGGTTTCTGAACGAATCGTATGACGTCACCATCACTCAGGTACAGAGTGAAAGCCAGGGGGGTGCGGGGGGTGGGGTCCTGCTGGGGGAGGGGGAGGGGGGGGGTTGGTCTCTGTCTCCCCACTATGGTACTGGTGTATCAAAATCTTCCCATGATGGTTGAATCTTGTTGTATTATACATTACTGTGAAATGGTTATACAGTCTTTCATCTACACCTTGAGTGTAGGTGTAGAGTGGAGGGGGGTGTACTAATCCTTCTGTTCTATCCTCAAAGTTTTATGTTTCCACACATATCGCGTTCATGTCCTCAATAGCCATGGTATTTTCATTTTTGTAGAGAGGCATTAAGTTAGATTTTGATTTACACCATCGTCTATTTTGATCTATACTCCTTAAGTTGAGTGTGTCCCAGCAGTGTTCATGCGTCACTTTGTCTCTGTCTTTAACATTTCATTGTAGATAACTTTTAACAAGAACATTATGAAGAGAATGGGCCCAGAGCTATGTAGATATCAGCTCCACTTGTGTATAGGACAGTGAGGCTACTTAAATAAGTAACTAAAGTTACTTAGAAAGGATATATTTATAAAGGTAAAACAGGATCACTTGGTCCCAGAATGTGTAGAAATATAATCATAACTTTATAACACTTGACGTTAAATACTTTAAGATTTTTCTTCGTTGTCATAGTTTTGGTTCATTTATATCAGTTGTAAGAGAATATTTGGCCGACTATTTGGGCTTTGTATTGTCTTTTCTTACTTTTAAAGTGGATTTAGGAGGGAGACGCGAAGCTTTTGAGGGAACCCTCTCGCTGTGGGAGTACTTTTGAAACAAAGAGATGTTTGGGAGGGTTTGAAACGAAGTACTTCATACTCCCTTATGAACTTAAGAAATACTTTTATCACCAAAGTACGTTTGAGTTCCTGTATGTACGATACCTTTTATTACCCAAGTACGTTTGAGTTCCTGTATATACGATACCTTTTATTACCCAAGTACGTTTGAGTTCCTGTATGTACGATACCTTTTATTACCCAAGTACGTTTGAGTTCCTGTATGTACGATACCTTTTATTACCCAAGTACGTTTGAGTACCTGTATGTACGATACCTTTTATTACCCAAGTACGTTTGAGTACCTGTATGTACGATACCTTTTATTACCTGGTACGTTTGAGTTCCTGTATGTACGATACCTTTTATTACCCAGGTACGTTTGAGTTCCTGTATGTACGATACCTTTTATTACCCAAGTACGTTTGAGTTCCTGTATGTACGATACCTTTGAAATCCAGACCTAACTTTGGCCTCACAGGAGCCGCTCGAGTAGCAGATGAAATATTAAGCCTGGGCAAACCTAGTGAACCATAGACGATGCATAGAAGCCAGGGAGGAGACTCCTAGGAAGACCAATCTCCAGGAGTGGTGTTTGACCGCCTCCAGAGGCGTCTCAAGCCCTGGACGCATCTTTTGAAGGTGGAGTAGTGTATGGCATCCAAGGTTGCTCCTCTAAACTACTTCTCTCTCTTTCTCTCTCTCTCTCTCTCTCTCTCTCTCTCTCTCTCTCTCTCTCTCTCTCTCTGTCTCTCTCTCTCTCTCTCTCTCTCTCTCTCTCTCTCTCTCTCTCTCTCTCTCTCTCTCTCTCTCTCTCTCTCTCTCTCGTACCTCGGAAGATAGGTCCTGCCACTGGAATCCCCCAGTGGGCTCCTCTTCAGTTCCAGCAGTTACCCCTGGAAGAACTGGAAACCTCACGAAGCATCCCGTGTCTTTCCCTCCGTAATGTATGGGGAATACTTGATTGTATGTGTGTGTGCTTCGTGATCACGACCCTTGTCATACGGGTGTCCCCATGTTTTTTCCCCCATGCCACACCTATCTCTTTACACCCAGCATCACTAGGGTGCCCACCCTCCGCCCTTCACCCCTGCAACACCTGTTGGTTCCTCCCCCACACCACACCTCCCACACCTGTGTCCCATCAGCCTAGAACCCTGGTTTCCTTCCTTGGTCCCACCACACACCACCCCAACAGGAATACATCTCTGTCATATCGATGTCCCGCCTCCCTCATAACCCATACCGCTGTATACACTGCCTTGCTTACATTTCCTCCTCATTATCCTACACTTGTGTATTACCCCCCTGCCATGGTAGCTGGAAGGCAGGCCCCTGCCACAGTAGACCAGGGTCCCCTTGCCACCTTCCTGATGCGCCATGGCTCCAGACACGGTGCTCTGCCCCACACACACACACACACACACACACACACACATCCGGGGCTCTCGTACCAGACTAGTCCTGTACTGCCACTCCTCCCTGCCACTCCTCCCTGCCACTCCTTCACCTCCCCTGCTGGATTCCAGACCTCCTCCACTCGTACACCTGGACCCCCCCCCACCCCCTGTCATCCATACCTACCTTTCCCCAGGATAGGTCTGTCAGAATAGGACCAGCCTCTCCCTTCCCTGCCACGCTAGGACCTCCCCTGCCACACTAGGACCTCCCCTACCACATTAGGACCTCCCCTGCCACACTAGGACCTTCCCTGCCACACTAGGACCTCCCCTGCCACACTAGGACATTCCTTGCCACACTATGACCTCCCCTGCCACACTAGGACCTCCCCTGCCACACTAGGACATTCCTTGCCACACTATGACCTCCCTGCCACACTAGGACCTCCCCTGCCACACTAGGACCTCCCCTGCCACACTAGGACCTCCCCTGCCACACTAGGACCTCCCCTGCCACACTAGGACCTTCCCTGCCACACTAGGACCTCCCCTGCCACACTAGGACCTCCCCTGCCACACTAGGACATTCCTTGCCACACTATGACCTCCCTGCCACACTAGGACCTCCCCTGCCACACTAGGACCTCCCCTGCCACACTAGGACATTCCTTGCCACACTAGGACCTCCCCTGCCACACTAGGACCTCCCCTGCCACACTAGGACCTCCCCTGCCACACTAGGACCTCCCCTGCCACACTAGGACCTTCCCTGCCACACTAGGACCTCCCTGCCACACTAGGACCTCCCCTGCCACACTAGGACCTCCCCTGCCACACTAGGACCTCCCCTGCCACACTAGGACCTTCCTGCCGTACCATGACCTCCCCTGCCACCCCAGGCTGTCCCTCCCCTGCCACACCTGTACTTCACCGTGTCTGTGGAGAGCGTTCCTCCCTTCCTTATTCTATTTATTGAACAAAAAACACCACAATGTTGTGGACAAAATCCATAATGTTTACATGGGAATGATTTTTCTCTGTCATTGGCCATTATTTGTTTAAAATTTACAACGTCCTCGTGAGGCAGTTTATGTCATGGCAAGGGACGCTCCCCATTGGCTGGCCGGGCCGTGACATCACAGAGGTTCGCTTCCATTGGTGGAGGGAAGGATGAGGTCACGGGCGCTGGAATGGCCGCTCCTATTGATCATGGGGTCGCCTCTGGATCGTCGTCACCGCTCCTGCTAAAGGCGAGTTCTCACCCACACCCCAATACTTACCACTGCTCCTGAGCCAAGCTACGGTAGCTTCGCGAGGCAGGTGATTAGTCGTGTGTGTGTGTGTGTGTGTGTGTGTGTGTGTGTGTGTGTTATTGATGCCGGCGCGTCTTGTGGTATGATGATGATGATGATGATGATGCCGGGGGAGGAGCTGAGACGGTCAGGTGAGGGAGGCAGTGTGGTCCAGGGGGGCGGCCGGTGAGGTGTGAGGGTGGCAAGGGTCTGGCAACACTGCTCGTCACGCTGGGGTTGCCAGAGTACACAGCACCACCTCCTCCTCCTCGACCGCCCGTCCGCCCGCACGCACGCCCGCACGCACGCCCGCCCCTGCCCGGGCGTGTGCTGCTGTTCCTGCTGCTGCTGGGTGTGGGCGTGTACTGCTGCTGGGTGTGGGTGTAGGCGTGTGGTGGTGGTGGGTGTGGTGTAGTGGTACGTGACGGTGGAGATGGTGGATGACGGCGCCAGAAGACAGGTATCAGCTGTGGTATTTGTCCTCTCTCTCTCTCTCTCTCTCTCTCTCTCTCTCTCTCTCTCTCTCTCTCTCTCTCTCTCCATACATACATACATACGCTCATACATGCCCATGACGTTCCGTATGCCTGCGTATACGTGCGTATGCCTGCGTGTACGGAGGTGACTGGAGGAAACAAGTGAACTGATAGTCACACACAAGTTGTGAAGAGGTTGTGAGGGTAATAATTGTGAACTTTATTCTAGGGTAATTCATAAGGTAGTTAAGGAAGTAATTAGGTCGATGATGGCAGGATATTAGAGGGATTTTCTTGTGTGTATTTTGGAGTTTGTTACGATGGTTGTGTGGGGAAGATGTGGGTAATATGTTGATGAAGAGCTGGGGCTATGTTGCCGACGTCAGGAAAGGTATGCTGAGGTATAACACATACACACTCGTACATATATAATTCTCTGACCGAATATTGGTAAAAGAATATTAAGATATTTGTGGAAAATACAAGAGAATATGTTGCCAAAGTGTATAAGATATGTTGGGGACAACCTGGTGTTGTGGGGAGGAGAGGAGAGATAGGAGTATGTAGGTCATATGGGTCATGTAGGTCACATAGGTCATGTGGGTCATGTAGGTCATGTGGGTCATGTAGGTCATGTAGGTCATGTGGGTCAAGTACGTCATGTACGTCATGTGGGTCATTTAGGTAATGTGAGTCATGTAGGTCATGTAGGTCATGTGGGTCACATAGGTCACGTAGGTCATGTGGGTCATGTGGGAGAGGTTTTTGAAGAATGTTCGGGTCAGGAGTAGGCTGCTGGCTATACTGGGCAAGGATTTGCCATTGTTATTTGTGGCGAATTTAATCCTTTGTGGGAAGAATCAAGAGGTTAAAACTTACCTTAGGTTGGTGGATTCAGTATATATATATATATATATATATATATATATATATATATATATATATATATATATATATATATATATATATATATCACCCTCAAATATGTACAGCTGGAGCGCCCCCTGATGTTAGAGCAGTACCCCATACAAGGACAGATCAATTCTCTGTATATAATCGGGGAAAATTAATTTAGAAGAAAACGTACGCCAATCTGAACAGTTCTCCCATTTTCTTAGAGGTAGACTTAGCTATTTGTGTAATGAGAGGGAATACCTGGATGTTAAATGTTATAGTGATGATAAATACGTTTATGGAGTTGTATAGTGGGTTTACAAGACTCGTCAGAAGAGATTGGAAAATGTTCTATTTGGTTTTTTAAAAAGGAAGATGGGAAGAAATTGGATTTTTAGGCGTCAAATGTAAACAGGTGGACGCCTACCCCAATAGCAAATCCTGTCTGGGTCTGAGGGAGGCTATGCAGGAGATGTGAGGAGACGGAGGAGTTGGAATATCCCGTGGAAGTTGAGACAAACACAGCGTTGAGTCGTTTGAGGGTGTGTGTGTGTGTGTGTGTGTGTGTGTGTGTGGTGCACTCGCGTGTCTTGCCGTCCCCCGTCGAACCAATGGAATCAAAAAAGGTGGAAGATTATAATTGGACGGCTGTGAAGCAGGTTGGAAATCATCATATCCTCCCTCTCCACACCCATGAGGGTCGACTGGCTGGCTCCACCGTAGCGTACGGAGAGCAAGGCTCCTTGATAGCATGTTTACCTCCACACACACACACACACACACACACACCTCCCTAAGAGCCTGTGGCGCGTCGTGTCTTTCCTCCCCACCAACTCACTTCCGCCTCCTTGGGAGCAAGTGCCACCTTCTGGAGACCTGACAGACAGTCTTCCCTTCAATACCAGAGGGTTAGAACGGCGCCCCTGAGCAAGGGCGTCAAGCCTCACCTCACAGCCTACGGGCTGGTTGCTTGTAGAAGTCCCTCTCGCTCCACCTCAGAGCCCTCGTAGAATAATATAGTTTGCTTGTAGACTCGGGAAGCAGCAGTTGCTTGTGTGGAACTAGAAAATATGTATGATCTGTTGGAGACAGTGAGGGTTGTAGAGATGTGCTGCTTGGAGATGGTGTTGTGGAGTTGTACTTTTTGGAGGCAGTGTTGGTTGTAGAGGCGTGGTGTGCCATGGCATTAGTCAGCCACATCCTGAGGACAGTTTTAAGACCAGCTTGCTTGGGCTACAGGAATGACCTGCGATATATATATATATATATATATATATATATATATATATATATATATATATATATATATATATATATATATATATATATTCCTATGAGTCCACAGGGAAAATGAAACAGATGTTTGGGCCGGGTTGTAAGAACGACTACATCCCTTATTATTACTAGTGAAATATTTACATTTTCACGTGTTTCGTACACACACACACACACACACACACACACACACACACACACACACATGTAAGAAACTAGGTCATCACAGCTGCAGTGAGTTGAACACGAATGATTTAAGAATACCTTGTGGAACAGTGACGTCACGGTAAAGGTCAAGTCAGGTCGGGTCTCACACATGGGTGATGTCACATGGAAAGGTCAGGTGATTTGGATGATGTCATTTGGAAAGGCTAGGTGGCATGGGTAATGGCACATGGAAAGGTCAGGTCATGTGGTTGATGCCACTTGGAAAGGTCAGGTCACATTGGCGACGTTACGTGGAAAAGTCAGGTCACATGGGTGACGTAACATGGAAATGGTCAGGTCAAATAGGTAACGTTATATGGAAAGGTCAGGTCACATTGGTGATGTCACATGGAAAGGTCAGGTCACGTGGGTGGTGACATAGAGGAAGGTCATGTCTCATGGGCGATGTCACGTGCGAAGGTCAGGTTGCATGGATGATGTCATAAGGAAAGGTCAGGTTACGTGGGTGGTGACATAGAGGAAGGTCATGTCTCATGGGCGATGTCACGTGAGAAGGTCAGGTTGCATGGATGATGTCATAAGGAAAGGTCAGGTTACGTGGGTGGTGACATAGAGGAAGGTCATGTCTCATGGGCGATGTCACGTGAGAAGGTCAGGTTGCATGGATGATGTCATAAGGAAAGGTCAGGTTACGTGGGTGACGTCCTTGGTAAAGGTTAGTGAGGCAACATTGATTGATGACGTGGCTCTCCTTGACCTTCACGACGCTTGGTGACCACGACTTGGGGGATTTGTCTCCTCCTGTTGGTGACCTACACTCTCCTGGTGACCTACACTCTCCTGGTGACCTACACTCTCCTGGTGACCCACACTCTCCTGGTGACCTACACTCTCCTGGTGACCTACACTCTCCTGGTGACCCACACTGTCCTGGTGACCCACGCTGTCGTGATGACCTACACTGTCCTGGTGACCTACACTCTCCTGGTGACCCACACTCTCCTGGTGACCTACACTCTCCTGGTGACCTACACTCTCCTGGTGACCCACACTGTCGTGATGACCTACACTGTCCTGGTGACCTACACTCTCCTGGTGACCCACACTCTCCTGGTGACCCACACTCTCCTGGTGACCTACACTCTCATGGTGACCTACACTCTCCTGGTGACCCACACTCTCCTGGTGACCCACACTCTCCTGGTGACCTACACTCTCATGGTGACCTACACTCTCCTGGTGACCTACACTCTCCTGGTGACCCACACTGTCCTGGTGACCCACGCTGTCGTGATGACCTACACTGTCCTGGTGACCTACACTCTCCTGGTGACCCACACTCTCCTGGTGACCCACACTCTCCTGGTGACCTACACTGTCCTGGTGACCTACACTGTCCTGGTGACCTACACTGTCCTGGTGACCTACACTCTCCTGGTGACCCACACTCTCCTGGTGACCTACACTCTCCTGGTGACCCACACTGTCCTGGTGACCCACGCTGTCGTGATGACCTACACTGTCCTGGTGACCGACACTCTCCTGGTGACCCACACTCTCCTGGTGACCCACACTCTCCTGGTGACCTACACTCTCATGGTGACCTACACTCTCATGGTGACCTACACTCTCCTGGTGACCCACACTCTCCTGGTGACCCACACTCTCCTGGTGACCTACACTCTCATGGTGACCTACATTCTCCTGGTGACCCACACTCTCCTGGTGACCTACACTCTCCTGGTGATCTACACTCTCATGGTGACCCACACTCTCCTGGTGACCTACACTCTCCTGGTGACCTACACTCTCCTGGTGACCCACACTCTCATGGTGACCCACACTCTCCTGGTGACCTACACTCTCCTGGTGACCCACACTCTCCTGGTGACCCACACTGTCATGGTGACCTACACTCTCCTGGTGACCTACACTCTCCTGGTGACCCACACTCTCCTGGTGACCTACACTCTCCTGGTGACCCACACTGTCATGGTGACCTACACTCTCCTGGTGACCTACACTCTCCTGGTGTCCCACACTCTCCTGGTGACCCACACTCTCCTGGTGACCTACACTCTCCTGGTGACCCACACTCTCCTGGTGACCCACACTGTCATGGTGACCTACACTCTCCTGGTGACCCACACTCTCCTGGTGACCTACACTCTCCTGGTGACCTACAGTCTCCTGGTGACCCACACTCTCCTGGTGACCCACACTCTCCTGGTGACCTACACTCTCCTGGTGACCCACACTCTCCTGGTGACCTACACTTTCCTGGTGACCCACACTCTCCTGGTGACCCACGCTGTCATGGTGACCCACACTCTCCTGGTGACCTACACTCTCCTGGTGACCTACACTCTCCTGGTGACCTACACTCTCCTGGTGACCTAGAATCTTGTTGTCATGTCATAATTGTTGTTCCTAGGTCTCGGCTGTCGTTGTCAGGTCACAGTTGTTACCAGGTCACAGTTGTTACCAGGTCACAGCTGTTGTTACCAGGTCACAGTTGTTACCAGGTCACAGCTGTTGTTACCAGGTCACAGTAGTTACCAGATCACAGCTGTTGTTACCAGGTCACAGCTGTTGTTACCAGGTCACAGCTGTTGTTACCAGGTCACAGCTGTTGTTACCAGGTCACAGTTGTTGTTACCAGGTCACAGCTGTTGTTACCAGGTCACAGCTGTTGTTACCAGGTCACAGTTGTTACCAGATCACAGCTGTTGTTACCAGGTCACAGCTGTTGTTACCAGGTCACGACTGTTTTTGTTTTGTCCTGGGTGTTGTTGTTAGGTCCCAGCTGTTTGCAAGGCCTCAGTGGATGTTATGATGTTCAAAGTGTTGTTGTTGTTGTTGTTGTTGTTGTTGTTGTTGTTGTTAGGGCCCAAATGTTCCGCTGAGCACTGTTGTTGCTGGGACCTGAGTGTTGTTGCTGGGACCTGAGTGTTGTTGCTGGGACCTGAGTGTTGTTGCTGGGACCTGAGTGTTGTTGCTGGGTCCTGAGTGTTGTTGCTGGGCCCTGAGTGTTGTTGCTGGGCCCTGAGTGTTGTTGCTGGGCCCTGGGTGCTGTTGCTGGGACCTGAGTGTTGTTGCTGGGCGCTGAGTGTTGTTGCTGGGCCCTGAGTGTTGTTGCTGGGCCCTGAGTGTTGTTGCTGGGCCCTGGGTGTTGTTGCTGGGCCCTGAGTGTTGTTGCTGGGCCCTGAGTGTTGTTGCTGGGCCCTGAGTGTTGTTGCTGGGCCCTGAGTGTTGTTGCTGGGCCCTGAGTGTTGTTGCTGGGCCCTGAGTGTTGTTGCTGGGCCCTGAGTGTTGTTGCTGGGCCCTGGGTGTTGTTGCTGGGCCCTGAGTGTTGTTGCTGGGCCCTGAGTGTTGTTGCTGGGCCCTGAGTGTTGTTGCTGGGCCCTGGGTGTTGTTGCTGGGACCTGACTGTTGTTGCTGGGCCCTGAGTGTTGTTGCTGGGACCTGAGTGTTGTTGCTGGGCCCTGAGTGTTGTTGCTGGGCCCTGGGTGTTGTTGCTGGGCCCTGAGTGTTGTTGCTGGGCCCTGAGTGTTGTTGCTGGGCCCTGGGTGTTGTTGCTGGGACCTGACTGTTGTTGCTGGGCCCTGAGTGTTGTTGCTGGGCCCTGGGTGTTGTTGCTGGGACCTGAGTGTTGTTGCTGGGCCCTGAGTGTTGTTGCTGGGTCCTGAGTGTTGTTGCTGGGCCCTGAGTGTTGTTGCTGGGCCCTGAGTGTTGTTGCTGGGCCCTGGGTGTTGTTGCTGGGCCCTGAGTGTTGTTGCTGGGCCCTGAGTGTTGTTGCTGGGCCCTGAGTGTTGTTGCTGGGCCCTGGGTGTTGTTGCTGGGACCTGAGTGTTGTTGCTGGGCCATGAGTGTTGTTGCTGGGCCCTGGGTGTTGTTGCTGGGACCTGGGTGTTGTTGCTGGGCCCTGAGTGTTGTTGCTGGGCCCTGAGTGTTGTTGCTGGGCCCTGGGTGTTGTTGCTGGGACCTGAGTGTTGTTGCTGGGCCCTGGGTGTTGTTGCTGGGACCTGAGTGTTGTTGCTGGGCGCTGAGTGTTGTTGCTGGGCCCTGAGTGTTGTTGCTGGGACCTGAGTGTTGTTGCTGGGCCCTGAGTGTTGTTGCTGGGCCCTGAGTGTTGTTGCTGGGACCTGAGTGTTGTTGCTGGGACTTGAGTGTTGTTGCTGGGCCCTGAGTATTGTTGCTGGGCCCTGACTGTCGTTGCTGGGACCTGAGTATTGTTGCTAGGACCTGAGTGTTGTTGCTGGGTCCCGACTGTTGTTGCTGGGCCCTGAATGTTGTTGCTGGGCCCTGAGTGTTGTTGCTGGGCCCTGAGTGTTGTTGCTGGGCCCTGAGTGTTGTTGCTGGGCCCTGAGTGTTGTTGCTGGGCCCTAAGTGTTGTTGCTGGGACCTGAGTGTTGTTGCTGGGACCTGAGTGTTGTTGCTGGGCCCTGAGCGTTGTTGCTGGGTCTTGAGTGTTGTTGCTGGGCCCTGAGTGTTGTTGCTGGGCCCTGAGTGTTGTTGCTGGGCCCTGAGCGTTGTTGCTGGGTCTTGAGTGTTGTTGCTGGGCCCTGAGTGTTGTTGCTGGGACCTGAGTGTTGTTTCTGGGCCCTGAGTGTTGTTGCTGGGTCCTGAGTGTTGTTGCTGGGTCCTGAGTGTTGTTGTTGTGCCCTGAGTGTTGTTGCTGGGCCCTGAGTGTTGTTGCTGGGACCTGAGAGTTGTTGCTGGGCCCTGAGTGTTGTTGCTAGGCCCTGAGTGTTGTGTATCCCAGTCCTCAGTTGTTGCCTGCCTCAAGGTTAGATAACTGGTCCCGGGTTGCCTGCTCATTTGACTGGGTGGGTCATGTCCGTTTTCTACGACCACAATGTTGAGAGTCTCCTCCTCCTCCACCTCCTCCTGTCTACAGGTCTCAGCTTTTGTTCCCTGCTCAGCCTCTGGTGTTCCTGGGCCGCTGTTGTATGTTTCCAGCCCCCTACTGTTGGTGCTGGGCCCCCAGGGATCTTAGGACTGCTTTTACTGGATCTCCAGTGTATATCCCCAGCCCCAGTTGTTGTTCCTGAGCCCCCAGTGTATTTCCCTAGCCCCAGTTGTAGTTCCTGGGCCCCCAGTGTATTTCCCCAGCCCCAGTTGTAGTTCCTGGGCCCCCACTGTGTATTTCCCCAGCCCCAGTTGTAGTTCCTGGGCCCCCACTGTGTATTTCCCCAGCCCCAGTTGTAGTTCCTGGGCCCCCACTGTATTTCCCCAGCCCCAGTTGTAGTTCCTGGGCCCCCCCACTGTATTTCCCCAGCCCCAGTTGTAGTTCCTGGGCCCCCAGTGTATTTCCCCAGCCCCAGTTGTAGTTCCTGGGCCCCCACTGTATTTCCCCAGCCCCAGTTGATGTTCCTGGGCCCCCACTGTATTTCCCCAGCCCCAGTTGATGTTCCTGGGCCCCCAATGTATATCCCCGAACCTGGCTGTTATTCCTGAGCCTCCAATGTATATCCCTGGCCCTGGCTGTTGTTTCTGGCGCCCCCAGTGTATATCCCCGACCCTGGTGGTTGTTGTTGGGGCCACAGTGTATATACATGTCTCTGACTATTGTTCCTGGACCCCCAGTGTATATACATGTCTCTGACTATTGTTCCTGGACCCCCAGTGTATATACATGTCTCTGACTATTGTTCCTGGACCCCCAGTGTATATACATGTCTCTGACTATTGTTCCTGGGCCCCCAGTGTATATCCCTGGCTCGCCTGTTGTGTGTGTGTGTGTGTGTGTGTGTGTGTGTGTGCTGGCCGTCTAGCCCCGCGTCCGCCACTTGCTGTTGCCATGGACGCGGGACGACCCTGACCAGCCCCTGTTGTAAAGTGAGAATAGTCGCATGGTCGAAAAGGGATGACCACAACCCCCCTTCCCCCCCTCTCCCCCCAAACCCTGGCTGACTGACCGACCCTGCCACTCCGGCAAAGGTGTCACACGTTCATATCCCCCCCACATCCCTCAGCCCCACCAGGACGAAACACTGGCTGTAGTGAACGTTCGTGTGGGGTAGCGTGGGGAAGGGGGTAGTTGGAGAGGTGCCTTGGCTTTATGGGTGATTGTTAATGGCGATACAGTGGGTGTATAACTTTTAAGGGCTTGGGGGGGGTCAGTTAGAGTGGTGTTCGGTGCGTGATAATGTCATGCCTCATGGGAATACGTGGATACTTAGAGAGAATTTGTAGCTGGTCAAACAAGAGGCTAATCTTTGATTTCGTGACCTGAACACAACGGGGGTTCGACCCTCCGCTATCATGTTGTGAGAACCTTGAACCTGACCCGGTAAGGTTTAGGGTCAAAGGCCGAGCCATTATAGACAAAGGTCGTACCGTCGTGCTTAGGGGTCGTACCGTCGTGCTCAGGGGTCGTACCGTCGTGCTCAGGGATCGTACCGTCGTGCTTAGGGGTTGTACCGTCGTGCTCAGGCGTCGTACCGTCGTGTTTAGGGGTCGTACCATCGTGCTTAGGAGTCGTACCGTCGTGCTTAGGAGTTGTACTGTCGTGCTTAGGGGTCGTATCGTTGTGCTTAGGGGTCGTACCGTCGTGCTTAAGGAGTCGTACCGTCGTGCTTAAGGGTCGTATTGTCATGTTTAGTGGTCGTAACGTCGTGCTTAGGGGTCGGACCGTCGTGCTTAGGGGTCGGACCGTCGTGCTTAGGGGTCTTAACATCGTGCTCAGGGGTCGTATCGTCGTGCTTAGGGGTCGTACCGTCGTGCTTAGGGGTCGTACCGTCGTGCTTAAGGGTCGAAAGGATGGTTTGTATAACTGTATCGGAGGATCAGTCAGCCGTGCTGGGGGATGTGGTCTTCAAGTGCCACAGTCATGAGGAGGAACCAGGGACATGTATTATTTCTTTAGTGGGAGGAGTGAGGGGAAGGTGGATGTATACTCCCACTTACAACCCGGGAACTGGAGGAGGGTGGGGGAATCTTCAGTGGGTTGTTTAGATGGGGAAGGGTCTGTGATGAGAGTAGACGGCCTTTGTTATGTCTGTAGAAGCGTCGGCAGGAGAACGAATTAGAGGCCTTCTGTGAGACGCTGTCTATATAGGGCCTGACGAAGTTGTCATGGCTGTTATTTCTGTGGCTGGTCCAGGCGTGGGTCCTGCTGCTGTGGCTGGCCCAGGCGTGGGTGCTGCTGCTGTGGCTGGCCCAGGCGTAGGTGCTGTTTCTGTGGCTGGCCCAGGCGTGGGTGCTGCTGCTGTGGCTGGTCCAAACGAGGGTGCTGTTACTGTGGCTGGCCCAGACGAGGGTGCTGTTGCTGTGGCTGGCCCAGACGAGGGTGCTATAGTGGCTGGTCCAGGCGTGGCTGCTGCTGCTGTGGCTGGCCCAGGCGTGGGTGCTGTTGCTGTGGCTGGCCCAAACGAGGGTGCTGTTACTGTGGCTGGCCCAGACGAGGGTGTTGTTACTGTGGCTGGTCCAGGCGTAGGTGCTGCTGCTGGTCCAGACGAGGGTGCTATTGTGGCTGGTCCAGGCTTAGGTGCTGTCTGGGACGTGCTGTTCATACCCCCATTCACATTTCTCCTGAATATAATAGTTACTTATCTTAATGTTTATGTATATCGTCTTAGTGATCGTATGTCATGGTTGTTCCATGCGCCGTCAGAGCATTCTCAAGCCCTTGGGAAGCATGGCTACAAGATCTGTCCTGGTCCCTCCTGTCCTGGTTCCAGTATTACCAGTCCCTCTGCTTCTCTCGACCTTCCAAGGAGTCTACTGACGGATGGTGTGGAGTTGTCCAGTGTCCACCACCACACGCTCATGGGTGTGGCAAGGTCTTGCCGGAGAGCAAGTCAGCCAAGTTTGGCTCTCTGGATGTCATAAATGGCTTCAATAAATTAGTTCGGGGTCTGTCGCATCTAGGGAAGAATGTGATGAATTCTGGGACGTCTTGAAGCACTGGCATCCCAGGAGATGGTGAAGGAACCGTGCCGCCCGCCGCTCATTCGAGAGATGTCATCTTGGGAGGAATGTTGGTTTACAAGCCAAGTAGGACTGTATAGGGAGCCGTCTTGGTGGGTAAGGGCCTCTAGGAGAACTGATGAGGGACGTATGTGAGTGGAATCCCCAGTCAAGCGTAGCATAGTGTTTGTAAAGAACCATCATCTGGCCTGTAAACCGTGAAACACCGCCATTCGCTCACAAGAACGAACGCTAGTATCAGGCAATGCTGAAGTTATTACTCGCTGGGTCGAGTACTTGAGTTACATGTGGTTGATCCCCCAAGGGAACAGCTGGTATTTCCTTTCATAGAAACTCTAGTTGTTTTTGTTTCTCTTATTCTCTTTTATTAGCGAAGCCTTTCACGGTCTGGGGGAGATGAGGATGGCACTGGCAGAGTTGGGAGTTGAGAAAGTGGCTGGGTTGTATCACTGTCGAGGAGGTATTGAGACCTTGGATGGGGACGTCATGATGCAGGAGAGCCTCTGCAAGTGGTTGTATCCGTTGATTGTGGAGAGTTAGCCTTCCCTCCAGACCAGAACACGGGCCTGGTCGCCTCCCTCTGTGTGGAGGGTGGGAGGGCATCACCACACCTGCAGCAGCTGCTTCGGTACATCATCACACTTGTGAAGTCGTTCTGCTAATTTTGTAGTTGGCACTGGACGAGGAACCCATTTTCGATCCTGTATCCTCAACCATTTACGATCTCCATTGTAGAAAGACGACTTCGAATGCGATTCTTTAACTTCGTCTCTTTCTTTTGTCATCGTAAGGTGCAAGGCAATCTGCCGCCGGTGTATGTAGTGAGTGCAGTGCCGTGAAGCACTGCAGACGCTCCGTGTGAGACGAGATTTTGTGGAGAGAAGAAAAAAAGATCGCTGGTTATCGTCGGCTGTTGTGGCGATGACGGTGTCTTGCATCAGCGACCATTACGTTGATGGTGACGACACCCGGTGCCATCACGGCCATCCTGATGGGCTGTTGGCAACAGTGTATCTCTCCAGCCCCGGGGGACGGAGACGCTGCCTCCTCTCTTACTGGGGCCATTTGAGACGGGCGGAGGAAGTCTCACAGCCCCGCTGCAGCCGAGGGAAATGAATTACGTCATTCGAATCAAGCTTAAGTTCTCTTAACATTTAATTGCACACAGTCTGGCACAGCGCTGCGGTATGTTTACCGACTTTGATTAAAGATTACTGCCTCACGCGCGTCTCTCTCGCTGCCTGGTAAGGAAATAAGAGGCCACAGACGCCCCGTCCTCCGGCGACGCAAGTTCCTGGCGGCTTCAGGAGTATTTCTCTCCGCCCTCGGTGTCGGGTGCTGGTCCGAGAGGCTGTCGTGAGGATGTGAGTGTGAATACCTGTTTGTACGGTGAGGGAAGGAGGGAGGGGAGTGTTTTATACTCGTATGGCTACCCATCCCTCGAACTCTCTCAACTGTCATACGGCTTTGGAAACTTTGCATGTTGTCAACATTTACAGTTTCGTCACGTTTCATCAAAGTACATCTCTCCCAGCACCGGTTTGGCTTATTTTGGCACGTCATGATCCCTACTTTGTCTGTGTTTTGCATCTTTCGAAGACCTGCTCACTATCAACATCGTCAGACGGGGTCAAAGAAAGTGGAAGGTTGTGATCAAGTCACCCCTTACTCTTTTCTCTCTCCCACGGTGGACAGAAGCATGGCCCTCGAACTCACACGGTCACTCGGCTGTCCTGACTCTGGTACCATCTTTGTGTGTACATGATGAGGAAGCATGGCAAGTGTGAGGCAGGTGTGTTAGGAATGAGTTTTGTGTGTGTGTGTGTGTGTGTGTGTGTGTGTGTGTGTGTGTGTGTGTGTGTGTGTGTGTGTCCTAACACGTACCTATAATGCTCGCCTGCGTCAGATTCATCAGGGATGTCCATGTCAGTGGACATGGCCCTTCACAGACAGGCCTAATGAGTCTAAGAGTGTCCGTGGACATGGCCCTCACTGGCTAGGTACTGCCACTGCAATTTCAGTTAAGGATCTGCTGGTGTTGCACTTTCCCTGATCTTCCTCCACAATGATGGCCAGGTTCATCTCTCTTACCCCCACGGCTTTGATCAGTCCCTCCCTCACCTCTCGCTAGAAATGCTATGCCCCTGAATGCATTCACTGCAGTGCAGGGATAACTGTATGATGTGAGTCCACGGATGGCTTGAGGTGCCACGGCTTCAACACTTAAGGAGGAGCTTCGAGGAGAATGTTTTTTTTTTTTTTTTTGCGGGGTATAATGACATTAGTGAGTTTGAGGAAGAAGGTGTGTGGGAGGGCGAGGCTCGTAGGTGTGTGTGTGTGTGTGTGTGTGTGTGTGTGTGTGTGTGTGTGAGGTCAGTGGCTGTGGTGATGGTAATGCATGAGGTGCGCGTTTTGAGGATTGTGTGGAAGGCGTTGCTTCGCCTCCCCACCGCAAGAAGGTTCATCAAGAGAGAGAGAGAGAGAGAGAGAGAGAGAGAGAGAGAGAGAGAGAGAGAGAGAGAGAGAGAGAGAGAGAGCAGTATTTGTGGAGGGATGGAAGGTTATGCCTTTGAGAGGAGGGGGGGAGGGGGTAAAGTCCTCTCCATTATGGAAGACGTTTCTGGAAAATAAATTCAGGAGGGGTTCGCATTAGCATCGACCCCCCCACCTCCTGAAGTTGGATGCTTCGCCAGATTGCGTTCGTGGGATGCAGATGCGGTGTGAGGCGTCCTCGCTCACTGGGATGAAACTGTGTGTGTTATAAACACCCCCAGCCAGTGGGTGGGCCACCCTCCCCAAGATTCCTTGGTGAAACGGAGGAAAAAATAATGATTCCTTTTCTCGCACAGATTCTCTTGCGAAAGAAATATAATTCCACCACCTTTATGTTGTCTTAGTAATTATTCTACCTTAACCTGGGGTTTTAAGACTTATTGCCCTTTACATTTAATGATATACCACAGAGGTTAATTTTAGGTAGACAGAAGTAGATAAAACTGCCTTAGGTGTTTTTCTCTTTTAGATAAGATGGAATATGACCTTTGTGACCTCGCCTCCGATGCACTGTAATGCCCCCCCCCCCCCCTAAACCCAACACGTATCTCACACGTAATGACCTGCCTAAATAACCCGGAGTCTGACCTTAGTCTAACCTTGACCTCCTCGTCCCCTGGCGCTGCAGGGATCACCTCCCCAGAGAATGAGTGAAGACTCTCGTCCATCTGGGGGGGGGATGCAGAGCGGGGGAGGGAGGGAGGGAGGGAGGGAGGGAACACCTACACTTTGTGTACTGTGAGCTCCCTCTTCTGCCCCGCTCCCTCCTCCTGCCTTGCCCCTTCCCCACACAACCCTGGCCGGCCCCTCACCCCCCACTTGCCCGCCTGACTGGCTGGACACACTAGGGCTGGGCTGGACCAGTTGTTATTGTTGTTGTTGTCCATTCGAACGAAAGCCATGGCTTGTGTTGCCCCATCATGTTGGCTTTTGTTGCCCCATCATGTTGGCTTTTGTTGCCCCATCACGGTGGCTACTGTTGCCCCATCATGTTGGCTTTTGTTGCCCCATCATGCAGGCTGCTGTTACCCCATCATGTTGGCTTTTGTTGCCCCATCAAGGTGGCTACTGTTGCCTCATCATGCAGGCTGCTGTTGCCCCATCATGTTCTTGATGTTGCCCCATCATGCAGGCTGCTGTTGCCCCATCATGTTGTTGATGTTGCCCCATCATGCAGGCTGCTGTTTGTGAAGCAACTCGTCCCTTCCACGAGCCCATGATCTGGCAAGGTGTGTCGTGACTTTGATCCACTTGTGAATGTTATGGCGTTCACAAGGAACCATGAGGACTGAGGTGCTGAATCTTGAACCATTTTGGTCCGAGTCAATGACCCCTGGAATCGTATGTCGACAAATTAAGATGATTCGTGAACAACAGAGCAACAGACTCTGTTGTTTCTTGGTCGGGTATAGGATTGAATTTGCTGGAAGGAGAGGAGGATTCGATCCTGGCGTTGTAGTGAACCAGTGTTTTTTGACTCGGTAGGAACGAATCCACCCACCCAGACGTTGGGAGAGACTTTGTGACGAGGTCGTGTTGAAATTCCACAGCTCAGCAAGGGGTGCACTCGAAGTGGGCCCACCCCCCACCCCCTCTAGTGAGAAACGCTCGCTCGTGTATGTGAGCTGCCAAGTGACTCCTAAGTCTGTAATGAGGTTAATTAAGCTGGATTTTTGAGGTTCTCAAAAGTTGGAGAGGGGGTGTTTTTAATGCCCCCCTCCTGCCCTTGGGTGTTTAGTGGGCAAGTTGTGGCTGTAGGACCTAAAGGTGGACAGCAATTTTGTCAAGGGAGGGACGCAAGTTACAGCCAATTAGAATCGGTCTCCCCTCCACCGGGCCGAGGGTTTTAATGTTTGAGGCAGTTAATGAATCCCTGCTGGTGGGGCCCTGTGCCAGGCTGACCCGGGGTGTAGGGGCAGGAGGCTTGGGGAAGTGCTTGAGGGGAAGTGGATTTGGGTCAATGCTGGGGGAGTGTGGGAGAGGAAGGGGCTTGGGTCAGTGCTGGGGAGTGTAGGAAGGGATTGAGGGATCTAAGGGAGTGTGGGGACGAGAAGAGGATCCCGATCAGTGCTAGGGAATGTGTGTACGGGAGGAGGAAGGAGGGGGTCAGAAATGGGGAAGTGTGGTAGAAGCAGTAGTACTTGGGGAGGTGTTGTGGGTCGGGAAGACGGTGGAGTGGGGAGGGTAGTGGATGGGTGGGGAGGGCCAGGGCCACTATAGCCAGTGTTGCTTATAAAAACGCCTCAGGAAATATGGAGAAAATTGATCGTAAACAGCAAATGTTGAAGTCTTGAGCAGCGTCAGCCTTTGCTGAACACTACCTGTACAGACTGCCTCACCTGGTGTGGTGTGGCCTCCTACCTTGGTGTGGTGCGGCCCCACCACCTGGTGTGGTGTAGTCCCCACCTGCTGCGGTGTGGCCTCCTACCTGGTGTGGTGCAACCCCACCACCTAGTGTGTTGCGGCCCCACCACCTGGTGTGGTGCAGCCCCACCACCTGGTGTGGTGCGACCCCACCTGGTGTGTTGCGTCCTCCTACCTGGTGTGGTGTGGCCCCACCACCTGGTGTGGTGTGGCTCCCACATCACAGTAACACATCACCCAGCCTCACTAGTAGTTCTCCACCACAACCCTGTTCCTCAGGTAACCTCATATGCCCTTGAACCTACGTGGATGAGTAGCTGGATGTGGGCGAGGTTCGGGTGCATGGTTACATCAAAGGGTGGTATAAGACTGGACTAACACTTGATATGGGGCTGGATAGGACAAGCTGAGACGGGTAGGTGAGGAGGGAGGTGGCATGGGACTAGATATGGGCGGTAGTGGGGATGGATGGCACAAGAATTCGAGTGGATGAAGAGACTTCGAGACCACGGAGGCGAGGCGTTCAGGACGCCTTCAGGGTGTTCCTCCCAAGGCTGGCCGGCGGCGTCAGGCAGGGTGTGGGAGCAAGGAGTACCGGGCATATACGCAGTGTTACGCCTCGCCTTGTGTCATCGTGCGTCACCTGGGAAGATAACACAGTAGACAGGAGGAAAGTGTGGAAGTGGCAGTAGTAGTGGGGGTCAGAAGAGCTCCACTGGAGAGGGACGGGTGTGTAGGTGGGCGCATGGGGTGTGTAGGTAGGCGCATGGGGTGTGTAGGTAGGCGCATGGGGTGTGTAGGTAGGCGCATGGGGTGTGTAGGTAGGCGTATGGGGTGTGTCGGTAGGAGCATGGGTGTGTAGGTAGGCGCATGGGGTGTGTAGGTAGGCGCATGGGGGTGTGTAGGTGGGCGCATGGGATGTGTAGGTAGGCGCATGGGGTGTGTAGGTAGGCGCATGGGGTGTGAAGGGAGGCGCATGGGATGTGTAGGTAGGCGCATGGGGTGTGTAGGTGGGCGCATGGGACGTGTAGGTAGGCGCATGGGGTGTGTAGGTGGGCGCATGGGGTGTGTAGGTAGGCGTATGGGGTGTGTAGGTGGGCGCATGGGGTGTGTAGGTGGGCGTATGGGGTGTGTAGGTGGGCACTTGGGGTTTGTAGGTAGGCGTATGGGGTGTGTAGGTAGGCGCATGGGGTGTGTAGGTAGGCGCATAGGGTGTGTAGGTAGGCGCATGGGGTGTGTAGGTAGGCGCATAGGGTGTGTAGGTAGGCGCATAGGGTGTGTAGGTAGGCGCATGGGGTGTGTAGGTAGGCGCATAGGGTGTGTAGGTAGGCGCATGGGGTGTGTAGGTAGGCGCATGGGATGTGTAGGTAGGCGCATGGGGTGTGTAGGTAGGCGCATGGGGTGTGTAGGTAGGCGCATGGGATGTGTAGGTAGGCGCATGGGGTGTGTAGGTAGGCGCATGGGGTGTGTAGGTAGGCGCATGGGATGTGTAGGTAGGCGCATAGGGTGTGTAGGTAGGCGCATGGGATGTGTAGGTAGGCGCATGGGGTGTGTAGGTAGGCGCATGGGGCTCTAGGTGCGCGCATGGGGTGTGTCCACGGCCCCACAGGGGCGTCTGTGGATGGGGGTGGGTGATGGTGGCCCAGCTGGTGGATGGGGGTGGGTGATGGTGGCCCAGCTGGTGGATGGGGGTGGGTGATGCTGGCCCAGCTGGTGGATGGCCCGGCCAACAAGATGTAAACAATCATAATTCACACTAGTGACGTCACCGGGAATGACGAGAGGGGATTGGCTGATCATCTGGCAGGATGTATGGTACTGGACGCTGATTGGCTGATCATCTGGTGGAATGTATGGTGCTGGACGCTGATTGGCTGATCATCTGGTGGGACGTATGGTACTGGTCGCTGATTGGCTGATCATCAGGCGGGATGTATGGTACTGGCCTCTGATTGGCTGATCATTAGGCGGGATATATGATACTTTCTGCCGATTGGCTGATCATCGAACGGGATATATGATGCTGGCCGCTGATTGGCTTATCATACGGTGGGATAGGCGATTGGTGGCCAATGATTAGCTTATGTAGTGAGTTATATGAAGCTTGGTTGGCTGGGTCGTCCGAGACTGGCCCCCTGGTGTGTGTGTGTGTGTGTGTGTGTGTGTGTGTGTGTGTGTGTGGGTGTGTGTGTGTGTGTGGGTGTGTGTGTGTGTGTGTGTACGTACGTCATCAGTGGCTCACCACCCACCACAGCAAAGATTAAACTGAGACGGATCATTGAAAATCTATACCGTTGGCTAATTACTCGTGTGTGTGTGTGTGTGTGTGTGTGTGTGTGTGTGTGTGTGTGTGTGTGTGTGTGTGTGTGTGTGTGGACCAGATCCGGGACTTTCATCTCCTCATCATCACTACCAAAACCCATCATCACTATAGTCCACCCACTCGTCACCCTGTGACCCCCCTACACAACACTACTGACCTGGTCTACCTACCCTACACACACACACACACACACACACACACACACACACACACACACACACACACACACACACTCTGCTATGGCTGGACTGGCTCTGATTATGTTACATCTTACGTTGAGTACATTGTCTGATTTGAACGAAATAAGAAATGGAACAGATTTCTTTTTTTTTTTTAGAGTTCCTCTCTCTCTCTCTCTCTCTCTCTCTCTCTCTCTCTCTCTCTCTCTCTCTCTCTCTCTCTCTCTCTCTCTCTCTCTCTCTCTCTCCTTCCCTCCCTCCTCTCTCTCTCTCTCTCTCTCTCTCTCTCTCTCTCTCTCGTGGGCAGGGAGGCCATCGGACCAGTTCGGCAGAGGGAAAGTTTAATGTACGTGTAGAATGCTGCTTAATTACAGAGAGTACATGAATTATGCAAATGTTCAGTGCAATTAAGTAGGTCTGTCGGTTGGCGGAGGTGCGCCAGCTCCTGCTTGCCTGGTCACTGCTAGCTGGCACTGCCACTGGCGTGATCTCTGGTGCCTGGTCACTGCTGGCTGGCTGGTACTGGCGTGATCTCTGGTGCCTGGTCACTGCTGGCTGGCTGGCGCTGGCGTGATCTCTGGTACCTGGTCACTGCTGGCTAGCTGGCAGTGACTTGGTCTCCGATGCCTGGTCACTGCTGGCTGGCACTGCCTGTGGGAGCATTATTCAACGTGTCTGGTCACAGCTGGCTAACACTGCTACTAGGGTGTCAGCCCGGTCACTGTTGAGTGGCACTGCTCTGAGGGGTGTCAGCCTGGGGTTTATGATCACTGCTTAGGGAGTGTTGGCTCGGTCACTGCTGGCTAGCGCTACTGTGAGCGGTGCCAACTTGGTTCCTAGTCACTGCTAACTGTTACTCTAGCCATGCCTTGCAGTGCCTAGCAGTGCTTTGCCACAGTGAAAGTAATTTCACGGTTGTCTTGGCGTCACATTTGGTAAGTCTTTTGAATTCAATTTCAGGGTCAAGTTACCCTTAGTCTCAGGGTCAGGGTGGTGAAGCCCTTAGTCTCAGGGTCAGGGTGGTGAAGCCCTTGGTCTCAGGGTCAGGGTGGTGAAGCCCTTAGTCTCAGGGTCAGGATGGTGAAGCCCTTGGTCTCAGGGTCAGGGCGGGGAAGCCCTTAGTCTCAGGGTCAGGATGGTGAAGCCCTTGGTCTCAGGGTCAGGGCGGGGAAGCCCTTAGTCTCAGGGTCAGGGTGGTGAAGCCCTTGGTCTCAGGGTCAGGGTGGTGAAGCCATTAGTCTCAGGGTCAGGTCGGGGAAGCCCTTAGTCTCAGGGTCAGGGTGGTGAAGCCCTTAGTCTCAGGGTCAGGGTGGTGAAGCCCTTGGTCTCAGGGTCAGGGTGGTGAAGCCCTTAGTCTCAGGGTCAGGGTGGTGAAGCCCTTGGTCTCAGGGTCAGGGTGGTGAAGCCCTTGGTCTCAGGGTCAGGGTGGTGAAGCCCTTGGTCTCAGGGTCAGGGTGGTGAAGCCCTTGGTCTCAGGGTCAGGGTGGTGAAGCCCTTAGTCTCAGGGTCAGGGTGGTGAAGCCCTTGGTCTCAGGGTCAGGGTGGTGAAGCCATTAGTCTCAGGGTCAGGGCGGGGAAGCCCTTAGTCTCAGGGTCAGGGTGGTGAAGCCCTTGGTCTCAGGGTCAGGGTGGTGAAGCCCTTGGTCTCAGGGTCAGGATGGTGAAGCCCTTGGTCTCAGGGTCAGGGTGGTGAAGCCCTTGGTCTCAGGGTCAGGATGGTGAAGCCCTTGGTCTCAGGGTCAGGGTGGTGAAGCCCTTAGTCTCAGGGTCAGGGTGGTGAAGCCCTTGGTCTCAGGGTCAGGGTGGTGAAGCCCTTGGTCTCAGGGTCAGGATGGTGAAGCCCTTGGTCTCAGGGTCAGGGTGGTGAAGCCCTTGGTCTCAGGGTCAGGGTGGTGAAGCCCTTGGTCTCAGGGTCAGGGTGGTGAAGCCCTTGGTCTCAGGGTCAGGATGGTGAAGCCCTTGGTCTCAGGGTCAGGGTGGTGAAGCCCTTGGTCTCAGGGTCAGGGTGGTGAAGCCCTTAGTCTCAGGGTCAGGGTGGTGAAGCCCTTGGTCTCAGGGTCAGGGTGGTGAAGCCCTTAGTCTCAGGGTCAGGGTGGTGAAGCCCTTGGTCTCAGGGTCAGGGTGGTGAAGCCCTTGGTCTCAGGGTCAGGATGGTGAAGCCCTTGGTCTCAGGGTCAGGGTGGTGAAGCCCTTGGTCTCAGGGTCAGGGTGGTGAAGCCCTTAGTCTCAGGGTCAGGGTGGTGAAGCCCTTGGTCTCAGGGTCAGGGTGGTGAAGCCCTTGGTCTCAGGGTCAGGGTGGTGAAGCCATTAGTCTCAGGGTCAGGGCGGGGAAGCCCTTAGTCTCAGGGTCAGGGTGGTGAAGCCCTTGGTCTCAGGGTCAGGGTGGTGAAGCCCTTGGTCTCAGGGTCAGGGCGGGGAAGCCCTTAGTCTCAGGGTCAGGGTGGTGAAGCCCTTGGTCTCAGGGTCAGGGTGGTGAAGCCATTAGTCTCAGGGTCAGGGCGGGGAAGCCCTTAGTCTCAGGGTCAGGGTGGTGAAGCCCTTAGTCTCAGGGTCAGGATGGTGAAGCCCTTGGTCTCAGGGTCAGGGCGGTGAAGCCTTAGTCTCAGGGTCAGGATGGTGAAGCCCTTAGTCTCAGGGTCAGGGCGGTGAAGCCTTAGTCTCAGGGTCAGGATGCTGAAGCCCTTAGTCTCAGGGTCAGGGCGGTGAAGCCCTTAGTCTCAGGGTCAGGATGCTGAAGCCCTTAGTCTCAGGGTCAGGATGCTGAAGCCCTTAGTCTCAGGGTCAGGGCGGTGAAGCCCTTGGTCTCAGGGTCAGGGCGGTGAAGCCCTTAGTCTCAGGGTCAGGGCTGTGAAGCCCTTGGTCTCAGGGTCAGGGCGGTGGAGCCCTTAGTCTCAGGGTCATGAAGAAAGCCTCATTTAAGAAGGGGGGGGAGGGAAACTTTTCTAAAAAGTCTTTCTTGTTTCTTAATTGGTCGTAGGTATTTCAGGAAACGTAAATTGCCTTCACCACAGTTGGAGGTAAATAGATAATTTAAGGCGCTTGGGGGGGGGGGGGGTGTTGTGACCATGGGGGTTGTAGGGTTGTGGGATGTATAACCTTGGGGTTGTATAAACTTGGGGGTGTAGAGATGTAGGGTGCATAATAGTGTGGTCGTTGGATGTATCGTCTATAACCATGGGGTTTTATAGCGTATGGAGTGTATAACTATGGGTCTAGGGTGTATAACCATGGGGTGTAGAAGTGTAGAGTGTATAACTAGCGGAAGGAGAGATGTGGGGTGTATAACCATGAAATGAAGAGGTGTGGGGTGTATAACCATGGAATGAAGAGGTGTGGGGGATTATAACCACTTGGTATAGAGGTGTATGGGGGTGTAGAGATTGAGAGAGAGAGAGAGAGAGAGAGAGAGAGAGAGAGAGAGAGAGAGAGAGAGAGAGAGAGAGAGAGAGAGTACCAGCAGCTGGCAGGTAGCTCAGTCAGTAATAAGGTGTAACGTGTGTCATTACACCCACATTCCATAGCCTCAATCATCGTGTTAATTTCCTTTTTTGTTTCTTCCGCAGGTAATTATCCAGCCTGAGACGGTCTTGGATTCACTCACGGTCAGTGTACCGCAACGTCTGTGTGTCTAGAGAGGCATATTTGGGAGTATACCTGTGTTTTAAGGTATGTTTGGGTATATTCGTGTATATACAGGTATATTTGGGTGTATACCTTTATGTTATGGTATGTTTGGGTGAAGCCGGGTATGTAAAGGCGTATTTAGGTGTACTTGGGTGTTTCTGTATATCTTTGTATATGTTTTTAAGATGGTAAGTGATGGTATGACTGAGTTCATCGAGGTAGTGTGTGTGTGTGTGTGTGTGTGTGTGTGTGTGTGTGTGTGTGTGTGTGTGTTTGTAATTACCATTTCTACTTTACTCTTCTTGATTTCCATTTGTCACCATATTTACCTCCTGTATTATGCGCTTGTGTCATATGCCTTTTCCTGTGCTGGTGTACAGGTGTTTTATAATCTCTTACTTTGTCTTCTTTTCGAACGTGCCCCTTGGTTGGATATACCATTGTGACATTTATTTCCCTTCCTACACCGCTAAGCTTTAGCATCTCAGGGATGAGCTGGTGTTGCTGTCTATTTCTTTCCTTACACCGCTAAGCTTAGCATCTCAGGGATGAGCTGGTGTTGCTGTCTGTTTCTGTACTTACACCGCTAAGCTTAGCATCTCAGGGATGAGCTGGTGTTGCTGTCTGTTTCTGTACTTACACCGCTAAGCTTAGCATCTCAGGGATGAGCTGGTATTGCTGTCTGTTTCTTTCCTTACACCGCTAAGCTTTAGCAACTCAAGGAAGATCCGTTGTGATGTTTGTTTCTGTACTTACATCTCTAAGCTTTGGAACCCTTACCGTAATCTCCGTCCCAACACTGACCACTTGACCATTTTTAGATATAAGATTTTTTGTATATCTCGTATGAAAATTATTTTGATTTTTTTTATACTTGTTTCTCTGTTTTGTTTAGCCGTTCTTTGTATTAGACCTCCATGACCCCTTACCTTCATGACTGGAACCTTTCATATAAATGGAAATGAGAATGATGAGAAGAAAAATGTCCTTACCTCATCCCGGTCAGCCTCTCTCTCTCTCTCTCTCTCTCTCTCTCTCTCTCTCTCTCTCTCTCTCTCTCTCTCTCTCTCTCTCTCTCTCTCTCTCTCTCTCTATCTATCTATCTATCTATCTATCTATCTATCTCTCGTTTGATTTTTTTTAATCTTATCTCAGTATAGTTAAATGATAATGGATATATTCTATAAGCATATATATATATTTATGTATATATATATGTGTGTGTGTGTGTGTGTGTGTGTGTGTGTGTATGTGTGTGTGTGTGTGTGAATTAATGAGTGCATTTTGACAAAGGCTTATCTGTATAGCCTCAATCCGAGTGTGGGTCAAAACACTTCCAATATGTATTACAACATTTCATCTTGAGAATGTATATGAGGTCAGTACAGGTGGTAAAGTACTGACTTTTGTAGAATACGAAAAAATAATACACACACACACACACACACACACACACACACACACACACACACACACACACACACATATTTATATATATATATATATATATATATATATATATATATATATATATATATATATATATATATATATATATATATATATATATTGAAAAGGATCACAATTTTGGGCGTGTTCAAGTATATTCCTATGAGTCCACGGGGAAAATGAAACACGATAAGTTCCCAAGTGCACTTTCATGTAATAATCACATCATCAGGGGAGACACAAGAGAGAAATATAACAGTCAGTTGATATACAACGAAGAGACGTGGCTAGGACGCCATATGGTAAATCATGTTTACCAAATTGACATTCCAAGTTGCACTGGGCATGTAGACTTGCAGGCTGTGGCCTCAAACAGTCTAGCAGAACAGGAAAGGAACAAAACAGCCCATGGAAGGTTGGCTAGGTAAATACAAGCCTCCCAGATCGACCCAGGTGTACATAAGGGAAGGCAAGATTATAATCCGTGTATATAAATCACCTTTTATAACGCGAGATTATATGGCATTATAGCACCTGCTGCTTGTTTACCATCCCAGATGAGTCATATATAATTTTATATAATATATATGAAATATTTAGTCCCCCGATTGTCATATATCTGTGGTTTTCTCGTGGCTATATCAAAACGCGTTTTGTATAGTTGTATATGACACTGATTGCTTCCTGTCCTGCGAGTCCCTTCTGCCCTTATAAGGATCTTATATATGTATATAAGATCACTTATAAAGGGAAGGTTGAGGGAGGCAGTGAGCAGCGTCTGTGTAGGAACAGTGCGTTGTGGGGAATATATGTACGAGAGGTGTGACAGGCAATACCTGTACACACGCACACACACACACACGTACACACAAATCCTAAGTTAGGTACTCACTTCACGTCAAACCCCGAGGGTAGATGAACAGTTGGGTTGATTGTGGGCCGATTGCCGCGTCCGGGATTCGAACCCGGTCGGGGCCATATCCCAAGCTGCAGCTCATCACCTCAACCACAGCGGGCCCGTCCGAGCATGTGTAAACAGCTTGAAAAACAGTTCCATTCCAACTGTTGTCAACATCTTACATAACAAATGTGCTGCAAACCTTTTATTATTATTATTGTTATTATTATCATTATTATTATTATTATTATTATCATTATTATTATTATTATTATTATTATTATTATTATTATTGTTGTTGTTGTTATCATTATTATTATTATTATTATTATTTTTTTCATACTATTCGCCATTTCCCGCGATAGCGAGGTAGCGTTAAGAACAGAGGACTGGGCCTTTGAGGGAATATCCTCACCTGGCCCCCTTCTCTGTTCCTTCTTTTGGAAAATTAAAAAAAAACGAGAGGGGAGGATTTCCAGCCCCCCGCTCCCTTCCCTTTTAATCGCCTTCTACGACACGCAGGGAATACGTGGGAAGTATTCTTTCTCCCCTATCCCCATATTATTATCATTATTATCATTATTATTATTAGTATTATTATTATTATCATTATCATTATTATTATTATTATTATTATTATTATTATTGTTATTATTATCATTATCATTATTATTATTATTATTATTATTATTATTATTATTATTATTATCATTATTATTATTATTATTATTATCATCATTATTATTATTATTATTATTATTATTATTATTATTATTATTATTATTATCATTATTGTTATTATATTATTGTTGTTATCATTATTATTATTATTATTATTATTATTATTATTTTTATTATCATTATTATCATTATTATTATTTTTGTTGTTATCATTATTATCACTATTATTATTATTATTATTATTATTATTATTATTATTATTATTATTATTGTTGTTGTTCTTGTTGTTGTTATTGTAGTTGTTTTTGTTGTTACAGTAAGGTTTGTGTACGAGGAATGCCTGTAATACTTGTTGTTACTACAACTAGTGGGAGAAAATAACAGGTCACGCGTGACACAGGACCAAGTGTCACAGAGCAGGTCGGAGCTGGGGGGGGAAGAGCGTTACGTTACTGTGGTTATGTGAGTTGTACCTCGAAGGTTTGAGAGTGGAGGAGGTGAAGACAGAAGACACTTTTAAAGGCCAGAGTCACAGACCAGAGTCGTCATCAAATCCTCATGTTTCTTGAAGATTTGGAAGAAAAGGTTTTCACTGAGGTGACGAACAGGTCTGAGGGATTGTGGGAGGCACCAGTGATTAATGATAGTGGAAGGGATTTGAATGTGAGGATAAGGAGGGATAGATGAGGATAGGTGGATGGTGGGATAGGTTGTTCAGTATGAGGATCTACTACCCCAGGTGTCATCACCGCTTCAGTGTCATCACCACTGCCCCACTTCCATCACCGCTTTCAGTGTCACCACAACCCCACTTCCATCACCGCTTCAGTATCACCACAACCCCACTTCCATCACCGCTTCAGTGTCACCACTGCCCCACTTCCATCACTACTTTCAGTGCCACCACTGCCCCACTTCTATCACCGCTTTCAGTGTCATTACAACCCCACTTCCATCACCGCTTCAGTGTCACCACCCGTCCCCCTGGCGGTGGCGTTGTGGAAAACAACTTCTTTGTCCAGACGCCCTTGGCCCGGCCACAACGACCGGCATTACGCCGTCAGGAGTATCCTCCAGGAGGGTGATCAGGAGGCCATAAGTGCCTGGAAAAAGCACACTTCATTAAGCACTCCACAGCGCTCCATACAAGTCCAGTGGAATTTGCATATCGGCCCGGGGTCCTTCCCCTGCCCCGGCGGGCGGGCGAGCGGCCGAGGCAACGCTGAGGAACCGAGAACCAAGACAAATGCTGAGGGGTTCGCCTCCTCCAGCAGGATCGAACCCGCTGCTCCTCTGTTCTCTGGAAGCTAAGCCGCTACACCTCCGCTTCCCCCTAGTCTGATGGGCCGCCCTTTTGTTCTGATGGGTCCTCCCCTACATCCCCGACCTTGGTCTGATGGGCTGCCCCCGCCCCTCTGCTCTGATGGGTCTTTCCAACACCCGCGACCTTGGTCTGATGGGCCACCTTCGCCACTCTGCTCTGATGGGCCTTCCCAACATCCACGCCTCGGGTCTGATGCCTCTGGCCTGATGGGTCTCCTCTCTCCGTTGTTGATAGTTTTTTTTTGGCACATACCAAGGCAGTCTCTGTGATCCCCAGTGTCACGTTACGTGCTCTCTCGTAACGACGAAGGTGACGTGACGTGGGACTTGCTGTGCTGTGATCCTAGAGTCAAGGACAGGGGTACAGCCAGTCACCAGCCAGGAGGTCGGCCAGTCACCAGCCAGGAGGGACCATGGGAACAGCTAAGAAGGACCAGGGGAACAGCCATGGGGGACCAGGGGGACAGCTAAGTAGGACCAGGGGGGACAGCCATGCGGGAGGGGCCTGGGGGACATCCACGAGGGAGCAGGGCCCAGGGGGAAGGGGACGACCAGTCAGCAGCTAAACTTTGAAACTCGTCATAAAAGCCGCCGACCTCCCGATGATGCCCCGGGATAAAACACCCACCGACGTCTGAGAGGAAATTTTGATTGAAATGGAAGGAAAAATTGTGGCTGTGAGAGCGGGCGAGTGTGCCGCGTCAGCGATGGGGCTGGACCACAGGGGAGGCGAGTGTGCCAGGCTGGTTGTGCCTCCTCCTCCCTCGGGGTAAGAGTGCCTGCTGGTGCCACAGACGACCCACCTGAAGCAGTGATGTGGGAGACAGACGCACTTCTGTTTATTTTTTGGTTCTAGATTCGACTCTTATCTATAGATTTCCTTTTCTTTTTGGTATATTTCGATGGAAAAAGAAGTGTGTTGTTCGATGCATCATGGTTGAGGGACACAGCGAACGAGGGGAAGTGATAGGTTCAGTTCGTGGAGTAACAGTCCTTCTTTGGGCAGGTTGGTCACATATGCTGTTTCTGCAGCACACAGCCCGCTCCTCCGAGTCCTTGCTGTAACTCAGCTCCTGGGGTCGAGGAAGGAGGTAATATCACTCTTCTGTAGTTCGCTCCATTGCTTCCTGAACATAGTTTCTTGTATTTGTTAGAAAGAGGAGAAAAACTGGGGCCCCAACTGCTCGCCTTGCGGGATCCCGGCCCGTCACGTCGCCTCGTCTCCGTGTTTACCCGGGAATCGCTTGTTTACGTCCGAAAATTAAGAATATTTCAATGAATAGGACTAATTATTCTTCACGGTTTGCTGTGTATGTTGTCGCTAACATCTACCCTATGGGTCCCGAAAATGAATATTTATCAACATTTACCCAGAATGCTTAGGGTAAGTCAGACGTGGGACTTCGTCAGAAAGGCTCAAAGACTTCATTAATTTTTTTCGGAGGAAGTCAACACTTGGAGAGAGAGAGAGAGAGAGAGAGAGAGAGAGAGAGAGAGCCTGTTGTGAGTATAGGGTCCTTTGTCTGTCTCTATGTACGATCTGAGGGCGTCCTACCTGATGCCTAAGTCAGTGCATTGTGGAACGGAACGACGTATGACGTCACTGACGCCCAGCTCAGGGGCTGTCGAGACTAAGAGTCGGTACGTCGCGGAACAGAACACCGTACGTGGTCCCTCAGGGTAAACCTGATTGCGTTAAAAGTGCGTCATTTACGAAGTTTTCGCGGAATGGGTCATCCTCCCTACCTCTGGCCTCGTTCACTGAGCACTGGAAGGCGTGTGAAAAGATTACAGATCGCAGACGGTCTTTTCCCCATCCCTTAATAGTCCATCCTGGTCCGCGTTCCTTAAGGACAGTGTATGTGGTTGCTGCCCTTACCACTGAGAACGTAAGGAATGGAACGAGGGCATGTGTGTAATGGGACCATCACGAAACCTGAATGCATGGACCACAAGGAATGGAACATAGACAGTTGCGTATAAGAACAAGCACACGACTTGAAGTCATGGAACGTAAGGAATGGAACAAAGGTAGTTAAGTACTGAAGGAATGGAACAAAGGTAGTTAAGTACTGAAGGAATGGAACAAAGGTAGTTAAGTACTGAAGGAATGGAACAAAGACAATACCCATAGAAGGGCGCTACATTAAGTAACAGAACAGGAAGTTTACAAAACAAAGACACACTTACAAAAGTAGTGGGACGAGAAAGGGTTTTATAAGTAGTGGGGAACAAACCCAGTTTTATGAAGTGTGAAAAAAATGTCTACTTTTATAAGTGGTGAGTAGACACAGCTTCATAAGTAAAGGCGAAGCAAAGTTCCAAAAGTAGTGAAATAGTCACTGTCTTGTAAGTAATGGGAGGAGATCAGTTTCAGAAGAGCTGAAACAAACACAGTTTTGGAAGTGCTGGTACGAACGAAGTTTAATGAACAGTAGAACGAGTTTAGTTTTGCCACAAAGTCATTGACAAAAACACAGGAGAGCGGAACAAAAACAATTCCGCGTGTGGTACAGGAACCACAGCTTTGTTAGTACTGGAACAAGAACAGCTCCCCTGAAGTGGAACAAAGACACTTTTGTAGAGAAGAGACAAGAGGAGTTTTTCCGGAAGTGAAACAAAAACAGCTTCTTCCAGGTCAAACAAGGACGGTTTCACAGAAGTAAAACAAGGACAGTTTCTTTTTTTAAATGGTAGAACAAGGACATTATCTCAGAAGTGGATCAAAAACTTTTTCTTAAGTAGAGGAATAAATACAGTATCCCGAGTAGCCAGATAGGCTCAGTGGTTTACAAATAAAACAAAAATTGTTGCCTCGTGGAACAGACCTTTGATTTATAAGTAGTAGAACACTTTTCATAAGTAGTTGAACCGTTTCAGAAGTAGTGGAAAAGAAAAGCAGTCGCTATGTGGAGGAACAAACACAGTTTTCATGACAGTTTCAACAAACACAGTTTTCATAAGTGATGGAGCAAGGACAGTGCTTCAGTGAGTTGATGAGGTGGGCAGGAAGGTGTCAGCAGTCAGCAGGCACAGCGTCAGCAGCAGTAGGGGGTTTAGGGGAGCGTCAGCAGCCTGTAGCAGGCAGGCAGTGTCAGCAGGGGCGAGCAGGCGAGGGTCTGTCAGCAGGAGGCAAGACACACACCTGAGAGGGGCCACGACCTTTGGCCTTTCCGTCTCGCTCGCTAAATCATATTTCGGCTTTAACGGACGGACCGCCCCGCCCCGCCCCGCCCCGCGCCGCCCCTCCCCGCCCCGCCCCGCCGTACGACAGCGAACCTCCCCTCCCCCCCTCTCCTCTTCCACCCTCCCCCCAACGCTATTTCTGGCGACGCCCGAGCAAGTCTCTGGCCTTGTGTTGCCCCCCTTCCCCCAACCACCACCAACACCCTCGTGACGGAGGCGGAGGAGGAGGAGGAGGAGGAGGAGGCTTTTCTCGCCCCCCAAGCGCCGCCGCCACCACCCCCCCCTGGAGGAGGCTTACAACAACGACCCCCTCCCGACGGAGGTCTTGCTAGTAGATTGTATTGACCGGAGCGCCGCCGACCATGACCCCCCTGAAGAAGGCTCACACCAACGATCCTCCTGATGCAGGTCGTGGCACCGCCACCAAGACCCGACTGAAGCCTAATCGGGCTGTGTCTCGCCCCCGAACGGCGCTACCAACTTCCTGATAGAGGCCCAGGTAGTGTTGCCAGGCCCGACCATGACCTTCCTGACGGCGGCGTAGACTGTGAGTGTTGCCATGACCCTCCTGCAGGAGGCTTAAGATGGCAAATGTTGCCTTAGACGTTTCCATAACCTTTCTGGAGGAGACCCATGTCGTAGTCGTTGCCTTGAGCACAGCACGGACCCTCCCCTGACGGAGTGGCAGGCGCGGGCGTGTGTATCCTTGAGTGTTCCCATTGATCATCCTGACGAAGACACTTAGACGATGCGTCTAGGAGATGGGTCGTCGTAGGCAGTGCTATGCTTGGATGGACGCGGCCACAACCTTCCCCCATGGAGGAGGGGCGAGGTGCCGATACAACCTGACGGGGCACGACGGAGGAGCTTGGTGGTTAGTCTGGCTGCCTCTGATCATTAACTTCTGGTCGCTGAGCACTGGTGAATACCCTCATCGCTTATGGTTGGCCTGAGGCTGGTGATGGTGGTGGTGGTGGGTAGCAGGGAGCTGTGGTTGATTACGGTGGCTGGAGTGACAGGGAGGGAGGGAGGGAGCTCCCTTTGTGTTCTTGGTCGTGGCTGACATGTTCCCGGGTTCGTTATGTTAACTGTAAGGCTAAGAAGGGCGGGGATGGAGGCCACGCCTTCCACATAGTTCTGGGATATGCAAATGAAACGGCTGTGTTTGTCGTCGGCCATATTTAGTCTTGTTGGGTAAAATGGATTAATGGCAGTAATGAGAGATTTTGTGACGAGATACATGGCCGCCCGTGCGAATGAAGCCTGGTGCTTCGGGAACTCGAGTGGGGGACGGGTCGTGTGGAGACAAAGACCCATGCTGGGTTAAGGCCGGGCAAATCTTGAGAACATCTTGCAGTTTAATGACCAGGCACCAGCTGTGGTAAGACTGTCTTAGTCCGTAACGAAAGCTAAAGAATGCGATGTAATGAGGGAAGGTCTTTTGTTAAAGCCAGGTAGTTTAGGCAAGGCCTCTTCTGCTTAGTGTGTGCGAGACTTTGAGTTTTTCAAAGCCAGAGGCAGTAGTGCCTCCCCTCCCCTCGTAAAGGCCTGCCTCGCCACCACCTCTCCAGTCGGCCTGACCCACCCACCCACCCACACACACCTCGATGCCTCCCTCGAACTCAGATGACGTTCCTCGTACACCGTCGTGGCTCCTATCATCAGATGAGTCCTGGAGACACTCCCTGCGAGGCGTCTCACTTGTCGTCCGTACACGACCCCAGTAGTTGACCCCTGATAATGTCTCATGTCTCCTGCTGCTCGCTGGGGTGACGCATGACCCCCCAGCAGTTGACCTGGTGATGTCTCATGTCTCTTTCCGCTCGCTGGGGTGACGCATGACCTCAGCACGTGGCTGGGTCATCCCCACTGTCACTTCAGGTTAACTTAGTGCTCCTTGGCTACATGCACAGGGTCTCCTGTTTGGTTTTAGCCTGCTACTCCCGATGCCATCTCTCTCTCTCTCTCTCTCTCTCTCTCTCTCCTCTCTCTCTCTCTCTCTCTCTCTCTCTTCTCTCTCTCTCGTGGGAAGTTATCCTGGGAAGACTCTCTCTTTCTCCCCCAGCGGAGCCAAACTTGCCTCCCCAGGAAGACCGCATCTGTCCTCACAAAGTAACTTCCCCCCTCCCCCCAACCGCTGGCTTCCCCGGGGATCTCCCCTTCCCCCCATCCAGAGCTCCCCCCCCCTCACTAACCCACCGCCTCAGCCCACCACCCCCCTCCTATCTCTTCGGTCTTTGTCGTTTGTCAACCCCTCAGCTGCCCTTCTTAGTCGTTTGTCAACCCCTCAGCTGCCTCTCTTAGTCGTTTGTCAACCCCTCAGTAGCCCCTCTTTGTCGTTTGTCAACCCCCAGCAGCCTTTCTTTGTCGTTTGAGTACCCTACATAGTTTGTTGTCCTTCTTTATCAATGGTTCTCGTTGTTTGTCGTCACTGTCTGGGTGGGGCGAGGCTTCCTCTACACCACTACGTACACCTTGGCCCATAGGGAGGGGGGGTCAACCAGGTCCTTGTGGCCACATACGCTACCATATTTTCTTTTAGCCTAAGGGTAGGATCCAAGCCTCTGTGAGGAAAGCAGTATTGTAAGAACAAAGTCCAGAGATAGATATATAGGCATTATAGATGTTTGGTACCGCTACAGCAAAGAGGAATTCAAAGAGAACTACTCCCCCTCGCGTGGGAAGCCGAAAAGAGCACCAGCTGGAACCAAAGTCATTCGCTGAAGAATGAAATTCTATGGAATCATTGAACCAGTTCTGGGAACCACGGGAGACTCAGACCCCCGGACCAGTTCTGGGAACCACGGGAGAGTCAGACCCCTGAACCAGTTCTGGGAACCACGGGAGAGTCAGACCCCTGAACCAGTTCTGAGAACCACGGAAGAGTCAGACCCCTGAACCAGTTCTGGGAACCACGGGAGAGTCAGACCCCTGAACCAGTTCTGGGAACCACGGGAGAGTCAGACCCCTGAACCAGTTCTGGGAACCACGGAAGAGTCAGACCCCTGAACCAGTTCTGGGAACCACGGGAGAGTCAGACCCCTGAACCAGTTCTGGGAACCACGGAAGAGTCAGACCCCTGAACCAGTTCTGGGAACCACGGGAAACGCGGACATAAACACGGGCGGAAATCCAGAGGAAAGTCTGGAATTAGAATCGTCGGATCGACTGTTGCAGATGGCATGGACGCGGAGCCCGAGCCTGGAAACCAAATTGTTTCCTGGGATACCATCACAGAGGAGCATCGCCGTAATGGTGTTAGGGGGGTCGTGGGGAGGTGCCTCAGGCAGGGAGGGTGTTTCCGCTCGCCCTCGCTGTGTTTAGCTGCCCCGCTGGCTGCTGTTGCTGTTGCAAGGGTAGACGACCCACAGCCACGTACATATACCCTCTATGTCTCATCTTTGGACCTTGGAAACCTGTCTACCATATATTCCATATGGTATCCGAATCTTCTCCCCGGCATAGTATAGGATGATAGAGGATGATAGGGTGATGATAACTGCTGACTGTCAACTTACAAAGAATATATTGAGTATGATAATTGATAACAATAAGTGGCTTCCTCTCTGTGTCTGAGGTCTATAATGTTATTTATATATGGGTTTTAATGTGCAAACATTTTTGAAAACTTGTCATTATTTGTTTTATATATATATATATATATATATATATATATATATATATATATATATATATATATATATATATATATATATATATTATCCCTGGGGATAGGGGATTAAGAATACTTCCCACGTATTCCCTGCGTGTCGTAGAAGGCGACTAAAAGGGGAGGGAGCGGGGGGCTGGAAATCCTCCCCTCTCGTTTTTTTTTTTTTCTAATTTTCCAAAAGAAGGAACAGAGGGGGCCAGGTGAGGATATTCCAAAAAAGGCCCAGTCCTCTGTTCTTAACGCTACCTCGTTAACGCGGGAAATGGCGAATAGTTTAAAAAAAAAAATATATATATATATATATATATATATATATATATATATATATATATATATATATATATATATATATATATATATATATATTCCTATGAGTGCACAGGGAAATGCAACACGATAAGTTCCCTAGTGCACTTTCGTGTAATAATCACGTCATATATATATATATATATATATATATATATATATATATATATATATATATATATATATATATATATATGTATATAAATATATAAATATATATATATATATATATATATATATATATATATATATATATATATATATATATATATATATATATATATATATATATATATATATATATATATATATATATATATATATATATATATATATATATATCAAATATGATGGATTTTGTTGTTTGTTTTGAGATTCGAAATCACTACATTCTCGTGTCAACAATGCCTCATGGACAAACTACCGGGTGAAGGCCATTAACGAGGTGACCCCGGATGTTTGACCCGGTTTCTGAGGTAGACTAAGACGGTCAGGTAGATAGATAGATACGTAGGATGATGAGAATAACAAGTGTGTCATTATCCGTGCCTCATTATACAGCTGTTCTGCCGACCGGATTTCCCCCTTTTTTTTTCCGTGGATTATCATTAAATTGGATTTGGTGATAAATGTTAAGGCAACATTTGGAACCAGTTGGCAGAACTGTAAGTGGTTTATGTGTTTAATTAAATGTTGGAGCGGCACGTGTGTTGTTGTGGAGGGGGGGGGGGGGTAGGAGGAGGAGGAGGAGGTTAACCCCTCCCCCCCACACACACACACACACACACACACACCCGAGGTGGTGTCAGAGCGCATTTGTTGGCAGCGTGCAAGGCTCCCCCTTCCCACCACCGGTGGTGTTGTCAGAGAGCAGTTGGTGACAGTGGGAACTGCGCGCGCCCTGGGTCGTTCGTTCAGGCGCAGTTTGCGCCCTTCGTTGGCCATGCGACCTCACATTGTGGTTCCTGCATGACCCATTGTATCTTCATTCTCCCTATGTGTTGTTCATGCCCCGGGCGGTGCGTTCATCTGAACTGTTCACCGTTATTCATGCCCCGAGCATGGAAGGGCCTCAGGTCCCTCACCATGCCAGTATACTGTAAGGGTCTCAGTTCCCACACTAACCATGCCAGTATACTGTAAGGGTCTCAGGTCCCACACTCACTATACTAGTATACTGTAAGGGTCTCAGGTCCCTCACCATGCCAGTATACTGTAAGGGTCTCAGGTCCCACACCCACCATGCCAGTATACTGTAAGGGTCTCAGGTCCCACACTCACCATGCCAGTATACTGTAAGGGTCTCAGGTCCCACACTCACCATGCCAGTATACTGTAAGGGTCTCATGCCCCTCGCGATCTTTAACGAACCATTTTCTTCCCCTCCCACCGAGGTTCCAAGAGTCTCTCCAGCTCACATTTTCCGTGGATCATCACACACGCTTTCACACTCTGTATGTCCCAGGCTGTGAGGCGGGTCGTCCTCATGAATGAGACGACCCAACTGGAACGAGGGGTGATGGGGGGTGGAGGAGGTCGTTTTGGGTACGACTCACTGCCCACAACGGGGTCGTGGCAAATGGCAGCACATCACAACACGACACTCAAATTTTTGATCGTATTTGTACGCGTACAACCGAGTGTAGGATGTACAGTATTGTACTAGTACCACTGATGCAGGGATGTGTGGTAGTGTTGGTCATACTGTAATGGTAGGTCAGATGAGGGGTATGTCACTGTGATATGGTCCTACCTGGTACCAGACCTCATAATGGTTGTCAGGTTTCCTCGTTACACTCGTACCACCACCATCACTAGTCACCTCACCAGGGACCTGGGGGTGACTGGTTCGCCAGCAACACAGCTTCCCACCTCCCAGGTACACAGATCTACCTTCTGTGTGTGTCCCAAGGGATAAAGAATTAAGACTTAGTCATTAACGGCGCCACTATTAATTGTCTTGAAATTAAGGACAGGAAGGCTCCTTACCACCACACCCCACACCACACCACACCAAACACCACAGCCCACACCACACGCCACCCCACATCCCACACCCCATACCACACCCTACACCACACCACACGCCACATCCCACACCCCATACCACACCCCATACCACACCCTACACCACACCAAACACCACACCCCACACCACACCCCACCACACAGTACACACTAGCTGCACCACACAGTCCTTGAAAGTACTTTCATACCATTAAGTCTTAGGTCTAGGTAGTTCAGGTCAGATGAGGTCAGAACGAAGAGCGAATCACAGTCGTCGAAGTTTAATTTCCCTACCACTAACCAGCTAGTTCTATGCCGTCCAGGCGTAACGATGATGACTGTGTTCGAACAGCTTGTTATCCTCTACCATAATTACCCCTACGTGCCAACATCAGACGTAGAATTACGGACGAATTAAAGAACAATTGAAATCATCCAGAGTTGTTTACTGTCGACAGTGATGCAGTGGAGGACACATGCGACTGCAGGATCTGCTGGAGGACACATGCGACTGCAGGATCTGCTGGACTTGTGTGCCTTATATACATAGATGAAATGGGCTTTGGGTCAGGCGTGACGAGAGCCGAGATTAGCACAAGAAAACTATAGGATTAAGAGCTTAAATGCCTGCAGAGGCTAAAGGCCATTATCACAAGGTCATCGAGTTCAAAAGAATATGATGGAGGATGAGATGAATCTCTCTCTCTCTCTCTCTCTCTCTCTCGATGACTGGTGGGTGCCCACCTGCCCACTACAGCATCCAACAGCTTGATATGTCACAATTTTTTTTACACCAGCGAGGAACCTGATTTCACACACACACACACACACACACACACACACACACACACACACACACACACACAATACTAAGCAGGTTAGTATTAATGGAGTGTGAGGCAGGTGTTCTGTGTAGTTGTGGTGTTTGTGTCGCTGGTTAACGCCACCTTGGTGTGTGTGTGTGTGTGTGTGTGTGGTTATCATGGTCGGTCCCATAAGGCAAGGCTGATGGTTTCGTTGTCGTCATTTCGTGAGCGTTTCTCCGTGTTTGTCTATCCGTCCGCTAATGTTCGTGCGTCCGCCCTGTTCCGTATGTATCCCTTTACGATCCGTACGTTCGTTCAGTTTCGTATCCGTCCGTTAGCGTCCGTACATTCTTGTTTCGTATCCGTCCGTTACGTCCGTGCGTTCATGTTTCGTATCCGTCCGTTAGCGTTGTACGTTCATGTTTCGTATCCGTCCGTTACGTCCGTGCGTTCATGTTTCGTATCCGTCCGTTAGCGTTGTACGTTCATGTTTCGTATCCGTCCGTTAGCGTCTGTACGTTCATGTTTCGTATCCGTCTGTTAGCGTCTGTACGTTCATGTTTCGTATCCGTCCGTTAGCGTCCGTGCGTTCATGTTTCGTATCCGTCTGTTAGCGTCCGTGCGTTCATGTTTCGTATCCGTCTGTTAGCGTCTGTACGTTCATGTTTCGTATCCGTCCGTTAGCGTTGTACGTTCATGTTTCGTATCCGTCTGTTAGCGTCCGTACGTTCATGTTTCGTATCCGTCCGTTAGCGTCCGTGCGTTCATGTTTCGTATCCGTCCGTTAGCGTCCGTGCGTTCATGTTTCGTATCCGTCTGTTAGCGTCCGTACGTTCGTCCTGTTTCATATAATACCTCAAGTCTAGGTGACTGAAACTGGTGCACTAGAGGTGATGTACGCTTTCCTTGTTGTGTCTGCAGCGTCCTTATGGACACCGATGTCACGCGGGCGTTGGGGCAACAGCTGGTACTTTCTCGTCCACGTTTCCTGGGGTGTTGGCTCGGCTGCTGCTGCCTCCACCTGTGGTGTGTGGCTCCCAGGAGGCGTGGGTCGGGTGATCATCCGTCGTAGGGCATTGCTTGTGGCGAGGAGGAGGTGGACTGGTGGCGTGGAGAGGGGTAGTTGTGGTGAAGGATCGGTACTGTCCAGTGGGATAGTCTGGGTAGTTGTGGTGAAGGATGGGTACTGTCCAGTGGGATAGTCAGGGTAGTTATGGTGAAGGATGGGTACTGTCCAGTGGGATAGTGTAGTAGGATAGTCTCCAGTGGCATGTCGGTACACACTGTATTCCCCTGGTGACCAAGGGACCGCAATGGTATGTCCCACAAGGCCATTAGGTGATCGGGTAACTACCAACTGTGCCGCCCCCCCCCTCACCCATCACGTGACCCTGAGGGCTGGATTGCTGTGTGTGTTTCAACGTGTCTACCGCTGGTTCTGTGTCAGGGGGTCGGTCATAATCAAGATAGTTCAACACACAATAGTGTTCTGACTGTGTCTTTAATTCCGGTCGTGAGGTAGCCAGCATTAATGGCTGTGATGGTCAGGAACTCTCGTGCAGTACAGAAGGCGGGTGTGGAGACGCCATGCAGACAACACTGTAGCCAGAGACCAGATCTGAGATTGTGATGGAGTCGGGTGCGTAGCCAGGCGTCCTGGGGCGCAGGGGCGACGGAGGGGAGTCGAGCAGCGTGGGCCGCGCATTGTCTTGCCCCGCGGGTGTCTGGCACAGGGCAGTAAAGTCTAGAATTACCGTGTAACGCTTCGATGATTTGTCACGAGGAATTACGACCATAATGGGCCACTGAACCAGGGAGGAGCAGTGTGGCGGCCTTGGCGATGAGGGAGGAGTGTGGCAGGCCTGAAGAAGGAGGGAGGAGCAGTGTGGCGGCCTTGGCGATGAGGGAGGAGTGTGGCAGGCCTGAAGAAGGAGGGAGGAGCAGTGTGGCGGCCTTGGCGATGAGGGAGGAGTGTGGCAGGCCTGAAGAAGGAGGGAGGAGCAGTGTGGCGGCCTTGGCGATGAGGGAGGAGTGTGGCAGGCCTGAAGAAGGAGGGAGGAGCAGTGTGGCGGCCTTGGCGATGAGGGAGGAGTGTGGCAGGGCTGAAGAAGGAGGGAGGAGCAGTGTGGCGGCCTTGGCGATGAGGGAGGAGTGTGGCAGGCCTGAAGAAGGAGGGAGGAGCAGTGTGGCGGCCTTGGCGATGAGGGAGGAGTGTGGCAGGCCTGAAGAAGGAGGGAGGAGCAGTGTTGGCGAAGCCGGAGGAAGGAGCATCGTGGCGGGTCTGCCGGAGGTAGGAGCAGTGTGGAAGACCTCCCGAAGGAAGGAAGCAGTGTGGTGTCCTGCTGGAGGAGTAGACGCCGTCGTGGAGGATGGAGGAGCCATTGCCAGAGCGGCCCGGGGATAATGGTATTGGAGGCAGCCTCAGGAGTTAGTGTAGTGTACGTATGTGATGGTGTGTGTGTGTGTGTGTGTGTGTGTGCGCGCGCGCGCGCTCCGCCTCCTGCCTGTGAGGATAAAACCTCGTAAAAGCTTAATGTTACAAGGGAAAATGTCGGCTTAATAGCTTCCTGCATTTCAAATTGTTTTTGCGTGTCCCTGGGCCCGCCAGGTGGCACGCGAGGGCTGGAGGCAGGTCGCTGGTCAGGGGCGTGTCCAGCCGGTTGTAGGCACAGACGCGGCAGTTGTTGTACTTATCCCAACAGTTGGATGGTCCCGTTGGGGGGTCGGCTGAGTCGTCTGTACCTCCCCCCCCCCCCCTCTCTCTCTCTCTCTCTCTCTCTCTCTCTCTCTCTCTCTCTCTCTCTCTCTCTCTCTCTCTCTCTCTCTCGCCTCTGGCTTATTCTCTCTTTTTTTGACGCTTGTGATCAGCTGCAGTAGCTGTTGGCTTCTTCCCACAGCTGTGATCACCAGCTGTTGTGTTTCTCAGTTCTCTCCCACAGCTGTGATCACCAGCTGTTGTGTTTCCCACCGCTGTGGTGGCGGTGGTGGTGGTGGCGGGAGTGTGGTAGAGTGTGTGGGTGGGGAAGGGCAGCTGTTCCTGGCCCTGACGAAGGTACGACCATTGAGGTCCACGGTACGACGCTTGAATACGACGACGGTACGTCCAGTTAGGTCCACGGTACAACGCTTGAATACGACGACGGTACGACCAGTTAGGTCCACGGTACAACGCTTGAATACGACGACGGTACGACCAGTGAGCACGACCGTACGACCCTTGGTTATGATGACCCGGCAGTAAGCCTGGAGGGTTGTATCATCATGTGTTTGAAGGTCGTACCGTCGTGCTGAAGGGTCGTATCGTTGAACGCAAGAGATATTAAGAGAGCGATGTTGAATATACACTAACTTTTTCCCCTCTTTCTCCTCGTATTCCTTTTCCACTCATTCATCCTCCGCCCCTCTCACCTGTTCCATTCCGCAATGGTCCACTCGTCCACATCCCTCACCTATTCCAGACCACCAGGCTTCGCCAGGCACCATTCCTGTCCCTTGGTCCGTGCTGGGGGCACGCCCCGCCCGCCCCCCGCCCTTCCCCTTGCCTCCACGCATCCCCCCAGCACGTCGCGACGTCCTTACAGAACGTCTTTTGAAAGACTTGATAGATTGATTTACTTGCAAACTTGAAGGTAGTCTGGCCAACACCTGCGCCCTTGGGTCCTTCTACAGGGAGTTCGGCTTTTACTGTGTCGTGTTCCTCGTCGGGTCGAAATACACTGGGGAGGTGTGGACTGGTTCCCTCAACGCGACGGTACGATCCTGGAGCGCCAGGGTACGAGTCTTGAGCACGACGGTATGATTCTAGAACACTAGGGTACGAGCGTTGTGCACACGGTACGACATCCGGGTACGACAGTACGACCCGTAGGTATGATGACCTGGGTCTTTGACCTGACCTTAATGTGTCAGGTGAAAGACCCAGGACATTATCCCCAACGATTGTACCGTCGTACTAAACTGGTCAATTACCCTGTTATATTTACTCTCTCGTGGTCGTGGTAACTGCATTGATCATTTGTACACCAAAGGTGCTATGTTGGGGCTCATGGGTGTGTAACACCTGGTGTAGCTGCCCACCACAGACTGTGTATACACCAGAGGCGTTATGGTGGGCTGCCAGGGTGTAGCACCTGGTGTAGCTGCTCACCACACAGCTGTATACATTGTGGTTGTTGGTGATTTATGGTGGTTCATGTGCCCATGATGTCCTGTGACTGGGTTATACGACACCACAGCTCATGACTATACGACGGGGTACACCTCAGAATTGATGCCTGTGTCCAGATGTATGATTGGTGAGGCTCACCCTCACCCTCAGTGTATCTGGCGTGTATTTCCATTGATGGTGTCCCAATGTTCCGTTTTATGAGTGCATTGATGGCCTCTCTCAGTCCCAAGTGGTGTAAGGGTGTTTAGATGTTTAAACATTCCCTTTATACGGAGTGTATTGTAATTGGTGTCTTTGATGGTCCTTGTATCCAGGGTCTTGTAGATGGTTCGAAGTGCTCTGAATTGGTGGCCGTATCCAGTGTATAATGTGAAGGGTGGGTTGAAGTGCGCTTGAAGGTCCCAGTCGCAAGGTTTGTAGTTCTGGGAGCGGGTGGGGAAGGTTGGTAGCTGGGGAGTTTGCTAGCTTCTGGAGGTAGTCTGATGGCTAGTGGCCGAGGTAGCTGAGGACTTGGGAGACTGATGTAATTACCTTACAGTACGGGGAGGGAGTTCTATACTCACGAGGCTCCGTCTTTTGAACACACTCCACCATCATATAACTTCTTACAATTATGTAAGACGTCTGCATTAGCCATGTCTTCAGTTCTTATTCCATTCGTCGACCATTCTGGTGCTTTAAAAGTACTTGTTTACATCTCCTCACAAATTTCTTTAATAATTTCATGTTATGTTCTCTGGGTGTTTTGTCCTTACGTCTCTCGAACTATTGTTCACTGTCTATGTCTTCAATCTTTTTTAAAACCTTAAAGATTGTGGTCAGGTTAGCACTCACTCTTTTCTCTTCCAAGATGAACAAATTTGAAGCCTCTTGCTTTGCCCTGTATCTCAGATCCTCAATTCTCGTACCATTTACATTCTTCGTCTCTGGATTCCTCTATTAACCTTTTTTTTTGTTTGTTTCTTTACGTGCGGAGATCAAACTTGAGAAGCATATTCTAGTTTTGGTCTTATGTAGGATGTGAGGAGCCTGCTGAATCTTCCTTCTCCTTGCACTTGAATGCATGTCTAGTATGTGTTAGCTGAAGGGATGTCTTTTTAACTATTTTCCTAATGTTGGACTGTGGCGACGGGTTAGGGAATCTGTCGAATCTTGTCTTTCTCATTCGAATAATCTTGTAGTTACTCCCCTTGTTGAATGATAATCATAATCTTGTAGTTACTCCCCTTGTTGAATGATAATCATAATCTTTTAGTTACTCCCATTGTTGAATGATAATCATATCGAGTCTTTCCTTCCACATAACCCATCTTCATTACACTAATTTACATTTACTTGGATAAACTTCACATCATCTCGGTATCAGACCAACTTTGGAGCTTGTTAAGGTCCCCTTGTAATGTGATGCAATCCTCCACGCTTTTCACTTCCCCCATGGCCTCTGCATCATCTGCATACATGTTCAGGTTGGGGTCTGTATCTTCAGGCAAGTCATTCACATAGACCAAGAAGAGAAGTGGTCCCAGAACTCAACCCTGCGGCACTCGGCTGGTGACCTCGACCCATTTGAACAAAGCTCTTCTGACATTCGTCCTTTGTTCCCTTCTACTGTGTGTGTGTGTGTGTGTGTGTGTGTGTGTGTGTAAACAAGTGCGGCACATAGAAGCGAAGGGACATCTGGCGGCTCTGGCCAGAACTATAGCGTTCGTCACAAGGTTTCCCTCCGTGTTTACCTTATAAACTCTTGTCTCAGCGCCCCCTGTGAAGACCGCCTCGAATTGCTCAAAGATTTTAATGTTTTCGTTTATTTTTTGTCAGTAAAAACGGGAGACGAGTGTGGTCCAAAGTGTGTTTAGTAGGGCGGAACAGAACTGTGTGTGTGTGTGTGTGTGTGTGTGTGTGTGTGTGTGTTTTGATGGAGAGGGTGTTTGTGTAACATGGTGTATCATGAGGGATGATGGGGAGGCTCTTTGTGTAGTGGGGTGTAACGTGGTACATTGTGAGGGGTGATGGGGAGGGTGTATGACAATGGTGTAGGGAGAGCCTGTGTGTAGCGTGCTGGGTACCTGGTAATGGACGCTTTAATGTCTGCAGTTGATGGTGTTGCAGAGGGAGAGACGCCACTGTGTTGGCTCCTACTGGTGTGCATGGTCCTCTCCCTTACTGTCTGTGGTCCTCTCCCCTAGTGCCTGTGGTCCTCTCCCCTAGTGCCTGTGGTCCTCTCCCCTAGTGCCTGTGGTCCTCTCCCCTAGTGCCTGTAGTCCTCTCCCTACTGCCTGTGGTACTGTCCTCTAGTGCCTGTGGTCCTCTCCCCTAGTACCTGTGGTTCTCTCCTCTAGTGCCTGTGGTCCTCTCCCCTAGTGCCTGTGGTCCTCTATCCTAGTGCCTGTGGTCCTCTCCCCTAGTGCCTGTGGTCCTCTCCCCTAGTGCCTGTGGTCCTCTCCCCTAGTGCCTGTGGTCCTCTCCCCTAGTGCCTGTGGACCTCTCCCCTAGTGCCTGTGGTCTTCTCCCCTAGTGCCTGTGGTCCTCTCCCCTAGTGCCTGTGGTCCTCTCCCCTAGTGCCTGTGGTCCTCTCCCCTAGTGCCTGTGGACCTCTCCCCTAGTGCCTGTGGTCTTCTCCCCTAGTGTGAGGTCACTTCGTGGTCAGCCAGCGTCAGTATAATTCATAAAGCCACACTGTCGACCACCAGGTGTTGCCCTCGCCAGCCAGTGTAGCGGTCAGTGTTGCTAACACTGCCTCAGGATATCTGCTGATGATGGCAGTACACCCAAGGTTGTCTGGTCGTTGCTGTGTGGTCGTTAGCCTACCTCGACTAGCTTTATTCGACCAAAAGTCGTCCCTCGTAGCCTTGCCGATGCCCCCCATCACTCGATGTTTCCAGCATCGTGAAATTGGCTCCTATTTTCTGACACAATTTACCCCCCACCCCCCCAAAAAAAAAATGATATTGGAAAGGCTGAGCCGTTGCTGAAGAGGAGAAAATTGGTCTCGCTCAGCGCCGGGGTGTTGGTAGAGTTCCGTCCCTCCCTCCTCCTCCTCCTCTCCCCATCCTGGTCGCTTGTGTGGAGGCGGCCACAGCCGGCCACTCTCCCGCCAGGGGCGTCCGCTTCCAGACTCTCTCTCTCTCTCTCTCTCTCTCTCTCTCTCTCTCTCTCTCTCTCTCTCTCTCTCTCTGCAGGAAAGTATTCGGACGAATGGCACTTCAGATCATAGCGTTCGTCCGTAGTACGAAAAGACACCCACCTCCGCTCTACGAGAGGTGAGGCAAAGTGGCGATGACTCTTCCCTCCAGTGGATTGACACCCCCCAAAAAAAGCTTTTGCCTCCCTCATTGGTATAGCTGCTGAGTGCCGTATTTACCTCCGCCACACCTTCTGGTGATGTGACACGCGCCTTTGCTCGAGGGTCCGTGGGAAGGTCCCTCCCTCCCTCGTCCATTCCTGTGGAGGCCAGCAGGGTAGAACGCCTGGGTCTTTTGCTTTACCCAACTCCACTTTTCGCCAGTTTTTTGCCCCCAGTCAGAACTCTGTCTCCAATTTGCCGTCCGGTGCGTGGTGCAGCGAGTGTTGTAGTTGTGGTGTAGAAGGTTAGGTTGTTGTCTGGCCTGCGTGGGTGTTGTACGGGTGAGTGGGAGTAGTGGAGGCTTGTGCGGTGCTTCATCCAGCAATGGATGAGGTGGGAGTGAGGAAGGTGGGTGATGAGACGTGTGTGTGTGTGTGTATGATGGTGAGTGATGTTCGCCCATCCCACACATACACACACACACACCCACACACGCACCTCAGCCGTGGTGTGGGCGCGGCATCCGGTTCGGTGGGTGTACAAGGTGATGAATGTCTCCATGATTGCCAGGCAGATCACCCGCGTCTGTCATACGCACATCAATATGCGTCAGAGGAGCGTATATGCAAATACCCCGTAAGCAGATATTTACACCAGGGTTTAAAGTCGAGGATATCCTGGTGGTGAGGGAGCTTCGTTGCCAGAGGAGGTAAACATTGAGATGGAGGGACGTGGGATATGGGGGGGTCTGTATCCCCACTGTCCCGAGAGAGAGAGAGAGAGAGAGAGAGAGAGAGAGAGAGAGAGAGAGAGAGAGAGAGAGATTGTGTGAGATTGGCATGTACGTATGACTGTTGCGTCTCTCTTGCACCGTAAGATCTCACATATGGATCATTGTTGCACATATTGACGAGGGTCGTTTGGACGATTTGATATTGATGTTGACAATCTTTCCCGTTGTTGATGTCCGGGACTGAAAGCTAAACCTCTTTAGCCCTTCATCTGGAATGCGAGGTTTTTATGTGTTTTTTTTTCTGAATATGATTCGAAAACCAGAGTGTGACGTCGCGTCCTGGAGGGCGGGAGGGGAGTACTGTTACGTGACGTTACCTCCCAAGGCTCCGTAAAGTGTTACATGGCCTCCTGGCGACTGCGTTATGTTATCACTTCAACGATTGTAGGCCAGACTCACGGGTCGCAGAGGCGTGCCGGTAGCTACTGAGAAGGTGTGGATGTGAGAGGCTGTGGGTGTGAGAGGGTGTGGGTGTAAGAGAGTGTGAGTGTGAGAGGGTGTGGGTGTAAGAGAGTGTGAGTGTGAGAGGATGTGAGTGTGAGAGGGTGTGGGTGTGAGAGGGTGTGGGTGTGAGAGGGTGTGGGTGTAAGAGAGTGTGAGTGTGAGAGGGTGTGGGTGTGAGAGAGTATGAGTGTGAGAGGGTGTGGGTGTGAGAGGGTGTGGGTGTGAGAGGGTGTGAGTGTGAGAGAGTGTGGGTGTGAGAGAGTGTGAGAGTGTGTGGGTGTGAGAGGGTGTGAGTGTGAGAGGGTGAGTGTGAGAGGGTGTGAGTGTGAGAGGGTGTGAGTGTGAGAGGGTGTGGGTGTGAGAGGGTGTGAGTGTGAGAGGATGTGGGTGTAGGAGGGTGTGTGGGGGGTGTGTAGTGTGATTGTGAGGGAGGTGACTGAGGAAACGACTAAGGTGTGGATGGTATAGTGAGTGAGGAGATGTGTTGACAGAAGCCGAGTTACTGTATCGTCGTCAGCTCCCGTCTGTTTGAATGTAGGAATACATCACTGTTGTTGTATGAACGGTAACTGTTCTACACCCGTCTTGCCGTCAGCACCCATCCGCCTGAATGTAGTAACACAACACCGTTGTTGTAGTAGCGGTAACGACCCCACAGGTTTTCAATACCCGACGATGTTGTTACCGAAGTGCTCGGCCATCGTGGGTGAAATTGCTCCCCCCTCGCCAATACTTCGTAGGGGTTTAAACGTCCTTCGCGTTTTTTGTAGTATCATTTCACGTCTTTCCTCCCCCCATGAAAGACCAGACCTTCGCGTTTTTTGTGGTATTATTTCACGTCTTTCCCCCCATGAAAGGCCAGACCTTCGCGTTTTTTGTGGTATTATTTTACGTCTTTCCCCCCATGAAAGACCAGACCTTCGCGTTTTTTGTGGTATCATTTCACGTCTTTCCCCCCATGAAAGGCCAGACCTTCGCGTTTTTTGTGGTATTATTTCACGTCTTTCCCCCATGAAAGACCAGACCTTCGCGTTTTTTGTGGTATTATTTCACGTCTTTCCCCCCATGAAAGGCCAGACCTTCGCGTTTTTTTGTGGTATTACTTCACTTCTTTCCCCCCATGAAAGACCAGAGTGCTTGTTTATAAACGCGCGTCTCACACCCAGGGTTGGTACCGTCGTGCCGAAGGATCTGTGGATATCTTTCCGGCATTATAATCGTATGATTATAATGCCTTATAATCATACGATTATAAGGCATTATAGATATTATTTTCAGTAGCTGATGATTTGTCACATTCTTAATAGCAATTTAAGGCAAGATTCTTGACCTGAAAGTGTTTAATATGGATTCCAGTGGTAACTATATGTCCAGTAGACCACTGATCATATCATAGATATGTCCAGTAGACCACTGATCATATCATAGATATGTCCAGTAGACCATTGATCATGTCATAGATATGTCCAGTAGGCCATTGATCATGTCACAGATATGTCCAGTAGACCATTGATCATGTCATAGATATGTCCAGTAGACCATTGATCATGTCACAGATATGTCCAGTAGACCATTGATCATGTCATAGAAATGTCCAGTAGACCATTGATCATGTCATAGAAATGTCCAGTAGACCATTGATCATGTCATAGAAATGTCCAGTAGACCATTGATCATGTCACAGATATGTCCAGTAGACCATTGATCATGTCATAGATATGTCTAGTAGACCATTGATCATGTCATGTCCCACATGACAGTGATGTACGATGCCCGAGCCAGACGCCCCTTGTCACGAACCCTGTAGAGGGGGACGCGTCGCGGCCGCGCCACAGGGCGTGTTGATCTTCGACTGACCTGTGTCTTTTTTTTCTCTCTGTTGCAGGGCGTGGCGAGAGGCTTGTGAACCCCCCCCCCCCCCCCTCTTCCTCAGCAGTGCCCACAACTAACAACGCTCTCTGGTGGCACCAACATGGCTGTTACGGTAAGTCTCTGCACTGCTTCCCTATGCATGATAGAATATTGGTGTGCATTTGTGATGTAACACCGCCCCTGTTGCATTCGTGGTACACCCCTGTTGCAGTGGTGGTACCCTTGCATTTGTGGTGCCTCTGTTGCATATGTGGTACCCCCGTTGCATTTTCGGTACCCCTGTTGCATATATGGTACCCGACCCTCATTTATCTCGCATTTGGCATCCAGTAGCGGTATCCCCGTTGCACTGCGCTATGCCCAAGTGTATACCGTTATAGTACCCATCTTGTGTATGATGTATGTGCCTGTAGCACTAAGAATTCGCCTCGTAGTACCTCAGTTGTATTCAACAGCATTTAAGACCTTCCCTTTGGTGCACCTGTCGCATCTTGATGTGTGTGGTACATCTGGTGTCCCATGGTACTTTTCTAAGGACTTGGTACCTTTGTTGAAGCCTTCCACGCTTCCTATGGCACCTTAACCCTTGGCGGTACGTGGTTCATCCCTTGATGCCCTTAACCCATCACGTGTGCTCCTGTCGGATCCCCTGGTTCTCCTGTCGCATCCCATGGCTTCCCTGTCGCATCCCATGGAACGCCTATCGCATCCCATGATTCCCTTGTCGTATCCCACGGTAACCCTGTCACAACTCATGGTTTATCTGTCGCATCCCATGGTACCTCAGTCGCATCTCTGGCAGTGGCTGTAGACCCGCACCTCGCAGTCCCTCAGTATCTTCCTCATAAGGTCACGGGGAACATTTCATATGTGCGTCTGTGGTACCCCGTGTTGGTTGTGGTGCCACCCGACGGCCCTCATGTGTGTTCTACCCTGGGCTGTGCCAGCTAGCTGCCCCACACGTAATGATTGTGTGCCTGTTATGTTTACCGTAATCTGCTGTGACCTGACTCGCCGTCAAGTGTGACCTCTTGTGACCTTACTCGACCTAATGTTCTTAAAGGTATTGAGCTCTTGGAGTAGGGAGGTGGGGATAGTGGCACTCTGGCACCACCAGCCCCTCAACCCTCATCTTATGATCGCATGGCACTCAACCATCATCTGTATATATATATATATATATATATATATATATATATATATATATATATATATATATATATATACATGGTCACATGGCACTGTGCCTCCTTCCTATATATACAGTGGCACTGGGCAAAACATTGGCTTACTTGTGTACATGTTTCCATAATCTCTTTCTCTTTCTTCTGTAAAATTGCTTGAACTGTTAAAACAGAACTATTAATCATCTCAGAGAGAGTCGTCTGGTTTTGATGGTCACAGACGATGTCTCATTAGGATGATGTTCGAACTGTAAAATTTCTGTGGATTCCTGTAGGATGCTGAGGGTCGAGTTGGGGAATAGAATCACATCTCTGATGCCGACTTCGGAACGGTAATTCCGTAAGAACATGCCAAAGCATTGGATCCTCAATGACCGACCGTTCTGATAGGATATCTGTCTTTAATCCTTTTGTTTGACGTTATGGTAAAAGCTCAGGTAATAGAGTTCCAGTGTTAAAGCTTACGGTGAGGGAACTCGGTGATTCGAACCTTCGCTTACGCGAGAAAAAGGTTTGTATGAATCAAGCGAGTGAACCATGGACTATAATTTTCTATTAAAACGCTTTGATTGGACGCCCTCGTAACGGAACGCTTGGTTATAGAAGTTATCTATGATAAAACTGGAATAGAACCATCTGTTTTAGGTTATGGCAACAGGCTAAACCTGTTCGAAACTCTTTTATTTAAATGAATATCACCTGAGTGTTTGAGGGATGCACCCTGACCCACAGGAGTCGATAGATAACAATCAGAACACCCCTTCGATACTCACACAGCCTCGTGCCTCGGGCCAGGGGATGGGTCACCTGCATCGATGGTGCAGCTGTAGAAAACGCGAATAGATTCTCGCCCTTTAAATTTTCCATCGGAAATTTATTTTGGAGTCTTGTGGAGCGGTATTGATAAACATGGGTAGATTGTTGCCAATAGTGGTGACGTCATGCCTCGCACGGTGCGAGAGGGAGGGTCTGGTGTATGTTGGAGACTTTGTCGCACTCTGTCGAAGGGTCTGTTGCACTTTGTCGAAGAGTCTGTCCTGTCGAGGAGTCTGTCGCACCCTGTCAGAGGGACTGTCGCACCCTGTCGAAGGGTATGTTCCACCTCCGTCGAAAGGTCTGTCGCACCCTGTCGGAGAGTTTGTCGCACCCAAGCAACTCCATGTAGTTTGTGATGCCTTACTTTTGTCTCCACCAGTGATTTGTTTGCCTCATGCTTCCATTGTTTGCCTCACCACAACACTCCCTCATTCCGACAGCTTTAATTATTTTTTACCCCGGCGGTATATGAGTCTCTCTGACTATGTTTACCTCCCCTCACCCCGGCGGTATATGACTATCCCTAACTATGGTTATCTCCACACGCACACCCCGGCAGTACATCACTCTCCCTATCTATGGTTATCTCCCCCTCACCCCGGGAGAATATAACTCCGCCCAGCTATAGATGTCTCCCCCTCTCATCCTGCATTGTTTGTTTTAACTTTGTCCGTGTTGAGGTAGGGTGCGTCCGTGGGTGTCGCCGTGTATGGCACCCCTGGTACGAGTGTGCCACATGCATGAATGAGTGAGGCACATCTTGACCCCGGGTCCGGCCCGCCCTCCACAGTGAACCCAACCTCATCACCATCCTGGGTCCCTCCCCTCTGCTCTGCAGGAGGAGCATCCCACAGTCTCGAATTCGCAGAGAAACATCTTTATTTGTTCTTTTTTTTTTGAAGGAGACGTCACTCTGTTTATACTACATACTCTCACAGCTGGTCATATTTTCTCCATTGATAAAAGCTCGTGAATCTTTGCTTGATTTTTGCAAGGACGTGTGTTTGTTGTCATTTGTTAATTACCTTATTTTGTCGTAGGCTGTGAAAAACCTATGACGTGTCAGCTGGTTTATTGGTAAAGTCATTAAATGTCTTTGAAGGCTCGGGGGGGCCTTTAAATTTCCCTAATCACCCACTGAATTCCCTGGTCTTCGTCATTACTGTGATAAGCGGGTCATATGTTAATTGTTAATTGGGAAGATATTCCATATCTGGCTATAGGGAAGGTTATCCATATGTGACTAAGACTTCTGTTTCCTCCGATGGTTTTAGACTTCTGTTATTGTGGCTGTGGGGTTGTGTTTGGCTTCTCTTATTGTGGGTGTAGGGGATTGGATCCTCCTCCGTACCTTCTCTGTCTGTGTGTAGGGGACACCGGGTGTCTGATCTCTGGCTCCGTGGAGTCGAACTGGGGTTTGAGTCAACTTTGGTGAGATTATTTCTGTCGTATACCATCCGGTGTGGATGGAAGGACGGCACGGCGCGTCCCCCACATACATATGTAGTTCCCGAACTGAACTGTCTGCTTGGGCCAGTCATGTGAGTTTGTGATCAGACAATCCTACACGCCTCAAATGGTCTGTCTCCATGTGAGGGTTCGAGATGTGAGATCTGGGACTGCGTGTCCACGCTAACTATCCCGAGTTGTGCCTCCATATTTGGGAATTTATGTTCGAGTTTATTGAGACACTTCACTGGATCGATCCTTTAGTTGAGGTTGCATGGTGGAGGCGGACCCTGCATACCCAGACAGCGCCTCACTCCAGTGCTGAGGTTTGTAAAGTCTTCCTTGGATTTTGACCAGAGTCGCTCCGTTAACTGGGTCTGTGTATCGACTTCGGGGGCGGTGCTGGACCACGGCCACCTCACCTACCTCCCTCCGTCAGCCCGATTGCTAGCTTAGCTTACTTCTCTGACAGGAATTGATGATTCAGACTTGCTCATGTTACTTAATGCGTCTACATTCGCAATGGGTTTAGAGAATCATAAGCGGGAACCACACGAACGTTCGTGCACTCCATCGGCTGGATCGTGTTCACATGTTCGTTTTGGATGAGACCAAATGAGGGTTTCGTGTTCTGTCTGATGTGAGTCAGATTGATAGATGGAGGTGAAAAACGCACTCAAGGCTTGATCCACAGCACTAGTCTACATTCCATAGGTCATCACCTTATTCATCTAGTGGTTTGCTTCTTAAAGGGGCTCCGGCGTACAATCATGTCACCTCAGTATAGATTTTGTGACATTATTCTATCAGTATTTAATCATGTGTTTTTATTAGCTGTCCTGTGTTTCATTATTTGATATTTTGAATGTATTTCTTGTTCGATTTAGCAAGCAGGGCGAAAACGGCTGATATGAATTAGGCTTCTGTTTCTATCATTTCAATCATTATTATTTTCTTTTATTGAAATATGCGGATGATCCTTTATGAGACGTGTATGGTTCCTTCTGACCATCTCAGTGGTGGCTGGGGACGCTCAGCTGACAAGCTCAGCCATCAAGTCATGATATCAACTGGGTCAGCCGCCAGAAGGGTGACGACTTAAACCAACGCCAGCTTTATCAAATCGTCTGTGTCACCCGTCTTTAGTAAGATGGTTCTGTGTCACCCGTCTTTATTAAGATGGTTCTGTGTCGCCCGTCTTTATTAAGATGGTTCTGTGTCTCCTTCGTCTGCCGTCACGAGTCCCTCGCAAGTTTTGAGGTGTTGTAGTTGTTATGAGCCGTTGTTGTGTGAGCATGACAGCTCAGTGTAATTATCAAGGTTGTTCTTGTAGTGTTGTGTGTATATGGCTTCCGTTACGTTGCACGTCGTTGCATGACCCATCTCCCTCCTGCCCCTCACACTCTGCCAACCCTACAGTATGTGCTCCTGCCTGACCACACTTGCATGACGCGATGTCCCATATTTTTCTTCCTTCATATTACGCATTGATGTATATATATATATATATACACCTATGTCCACCTGATGCTTATTGTCGTGGTATCAACGTATTGTGAGCTGTTGATCTGGCCGCCCTTCCTCCGCCTCGGGGTCAGGAAGACTGAGCCGGGTGTGTGCACATCATGTGAAGCCGCCCAGGATGGAGACGTGAAGGTGAGGTGGTATAGGGTAGGTGTTGCTCTGTGTGTCGGCCCAGGTGCCCAGCTCTCACCTTGTCTCTCTCCCTCCCTCATGCTGCTCGGACTCTCGCCACCTGGACACCACCTGCGGTACACCTGCCTCGTGGGACACCACCGCATTTTGTTGGTATGTACAGTTTTGGGCGGCCGGATGTGCTGGTGGCGTGGTGGCGGCGGCGGGGCGCGACCCTGTGGGGGCGGCTGCATGAGGGGCGGCGGCCAGCGGGTGTCTGACTCTGTGTGTGACGGGGGCCGCCACTCCCCCGCCATTCCCTTCACCGCCCACATCAGCCAGCCCTACTCCTGCGTCGTGGGGCCGCTCCCACACACGGCGCCCGCCACCGCTTCCGCAGCGGCCGCGGCCGCCGCTGCCGCTGCCGCCTACGCATCGCCTCTGTCCCCGCCAGCCTTCCCCACCGGGGTTCCTCCCCCGCCCGTCGGCACGCCGCTTGGCACGCCACCTTCACCTTGCTTCGGCAGCTGCAGCTGCGGCGCCTCCACCGCCTCCTCCCCGGGCGCGTGCCGCGTGCACGAGCGCGTATTCACGTGCCCGCCACCCCCGCCGCCAGTGACCTGCGGTGCCACGGACCGTGAGAGTGTGGTGGGGGCCCTCACGGGGGGTGATGGGGATCTAGCCGTGCCCAGTAACGATGACCAGGAGGTATGGCACCCTAGGGACGATACATCGGAAGAGATTAAAGAAGAAAGTGTAAAGGAATTATTGCTGAGGTGTGTGTGGGCCAGCCTGCCCATCTCTCTATCTCTCTCTCCTGCCCGGACGGCGCGGCGCGGCTGGCGGCGCCCTTCCAGACCCCCTCCCACGCCTCCCTCCCCCTTCATAACCTGCACCAGCAGCAGCAGCAGCTGACCTCACCTGAACCAGGCCACCACCGCCGCTGCCGCCAGCCGCGCCCGCGCCTCGCCTGGCCGCCCGCGCCCGCCGCCTCGCCCATCCCGCCCACAGCCCACACCACACCAACCAACACCACCCACCACACCACACCAACCAACACCACCACACCACACCACACCACACCATACTCACTTGCGCACACCCAATTCTCCGACCTGTAGCCACTGCCAACACACCCACGCCCATATCCACTCCCACACGTGTAGGACGCCCATGCCCACGTCTCCAAGGACATGGTGGGAGGTAGGAATACCGGTATGGTGTTACCAACGCCACCATGTGTCCACCAGCTGTGTATCTACACTCGCTTCCTCACATCCTGAACCACTCACACCAGTGGCCCTACACTTACACCGACCCTTCAAAGTCCACACCGACCCTAAAACGTTTACCTTAAACGTTTACACCAACCCTTAAACGTTTACACCGAGCCTTAAACGTTTACTCCAACCTTTAAACGTTTACACCGACTCTTAAACGTTTACTCCAACCCGTAAACGTTTACACCAACCTTTGTAACAACTTTGCTCGTTCATGTATACTCATACACTTCATATATACTGGCTGATGTGTGTCTAAACACTCAGCTACACTAGTACACACAATACCCCTACACATCACCACCACCACACAACTGTGCCAACACCACCACACTACCACACCATCACCACCACACTACCACACCAACACCACCATACTACCACACCAACACAACCACACTACCACACCAACACCACCATACGACCATACCAACACCACCACACTACCACACCATCACCACCACACTACCACACCAACACCACCACACTACCACACCAACACCACCACACTACCACACCAACACCACCACACTACCACACCAACACTACCACACTACCACACCAACACCACCACACTACCACCACCACACCAACACCACCACACTACCACACCAACACCACCACTACCATACCAACACCACCACACTACCACACCAACACTACCACACTACCACACCAACACCACCACACTACCACACCAACACCACCACACCAACACCACCACACTACCACACCAACACCACCACACCAACACCACCACACTACCACACCAACACCACCACACCAACACCACCACACCAACACCACCACACCAACACCACCACACTACCACACCAACACCACCACACCAACACCACCACACCAACACCACCACACCAACACCACCACACTAACACCACCACACTACCACACCAACACCACCACACCAAACACCACCACACTACCACACCAACACCACCACACCAACACCACCACACTACCACACCAACACCACCACACCAACACCACCACACCAACACCACCACACCAACACCACCACACCAACACCACCACACTACCACACCAACACCACCACACCAACACCACCACACCAACACCACCACACCAACACCAACACACCAACACCACCACACCAACACCAACACACCAACACCACCACACCAACACCACCACACCAACACCACCACACCAACACCACCACACCAACACCACCACACCAACACCAACACACCAACACCACCACACCAACACCACCACACTACCACACCAACACCACCACACCAACACCACCACACCAACACCACCACACCAACACCAACACACCAACACCACCACACCAACACCAACACACCAACACCACCACACCAACACCAACACACCAACACCACCACACCAACACCAACACACCAACACCACCACACCAACACCACCACACCAACACCAACACACCAACACCACCACACCAACACCACCACACCAACACCAACACACCAACACCACCACACCAACACCAACACACCAACACCACCACACCAACACCACCACACCAACACCACCACACTACCACACCAACACCACCACACCAACACCACCACACCAACACCACCACACCAACACCACCACACCAACACCAACACACCAACACCACCACACCAACACCAACACACCAACACCACCACACCAACACCACCACACCAACACCACCATACCAACACCACCACACTACCACACCAACACCATAACACTACCACACCAACACCACCACACTACCACACCAACACCACCACACCAGCACACCAACACCACCACACCACCACCACCACACTACCCAACAGATCAGCAGTAGTATTCCGGATTGCTTTTTGGGTAGTCGTTTGCTAAGTGCCTGAAAAAAGAATTTATACATTTTTGATATTGATATTTCTTTTCGTAGATGTTATGCTTTTAGATTATAATCCTAGAACGTATCAGAGCGGCGCTGACGTAAGCCTCCTGAGGCTGTAAATGGACGCAGACTGCCACCAGAACTGTAATTTTTTTTTGAGTTTTTGTTAAAGAAAGAAGCAAGACACACACACTCGCCAGAGATGTCATCATGTGTGTCTGTGTCTGTGTGTGTGTGTTTGTGAAACTGCACAGGTCATTCCTTTAGGCTATTTTAACGACCAGTTCCTCATCGTCAGTAGCCTGTACGGTTTCATAGATAATTATATATATATATATATATATATATATATATATATATATATATATATATATATATATATATATATATATATATATATAAAGTATATATATATGTATATATAGCTTTAGTTAATGTGCTTTATGGAAAGCATTTGGAAAAACTTACAGTTCATGGATTAACGTGTTCACTACGGCGGTACGACCCTTCAGCACGATGATACGACCCTTGAGCACGACTGCAGTACGACCCCGGTGATATGATGGGGTGACCTTTCTTTTGACACCCAGGGGTCGAGTCAGGGGACACGCCATCCTCCACCAGAGGTCGTACCGTCGTACTCGAGGGTCGCACCGTCGTACTCAAGGGTCGTACCATCGTGCTCAAGGGTCGTAGCGTCGTGCCCAGGAGGATAAGGGTTACCAGTCTAGTATGATTACTAGTATTACTAGTATTACTAGTATTACTAGTATTCTTGTGGGATGATGATTTACCCACTGCGTGTAATGGTAGTCTAAGATGTCTGGACCTGCTACAGACACCTATATATATATATATATATATATATATATATATATATATATATATATATATATATATATATAGGTGGATGTTGTGGCAGTTGTAGGTATATTGTAGATGGTGTCTGTGTTCGTGTGTGTGTGTGTGTGTGTATGTGGCCGGGTGTTAATGTGTAGGTTATGTAGCCCTAGTGCCGTAGGAAGGTAGCCCAGGCGTAGTAGTCGAGGGGGGGGGAGGGCTGTTATGTCTCCCTCCCCCCTACCTCCTCCTCTTCCTCCTTAAAAGGAGGCACTCCCACCCCATCCTCCCTCGCAGACAGTTTCTTCCCCGAGGATGAAGGACTCCTCTGCCACAGCGGGTCCTTCTTCCACGGGTGAATCGTCTGCGTGCGTCAAGTGAGGGCTGACTAGTAGCGCCCCTTGTGGCGGGTGGCGGAGGAGCCGCGTAGCGTATACAGTAGGCAGGAGTGAGGGAGGGGACTGACCCGTGGCGTCGCGCGGCGGGCTGTGAGCGGGTGCAGCGATGAGGCGGGCGCGATGCTTTCATTCAGTTCTTAAGTTGAGCCGTGAGTCAGGACGCGAGTTTGTCCGTGGAATGCCCGCTGGCCCGGCGTGGGACGTCGCCAGGGCGCAGGAGGGCGCGCGCTGCGCTAACTTAACGTGGGCACTGGGTCGCTGGCCCCACAGTCGGGGGCACTGGATGTAGTTGTGGGAGCCAGGCCGCGCGCCCCCTGTATGTGACCAGTGAGGGGTGGCGTTCCTCTGCCACCCCACCCCCTCAGTATCTTCCTCCCCATCCATCCCCCACCTCCTGTTGTCATCCTTTCCTCCCCCCTCAGTAGGAACTTACCCAAGCCCTTGCCTCACCAGAGCCGCCCTACCATCACGACCTAGGACCTCTTGTGCCCCGTCCTCCCCTCACGACCCCTTTCCCCTGCCCCCTCCTTCATAGGACTCTACTCCCACCTTAAGGATCCTCTTCATCTCCCCTGAAGCTAAAGGACCTCTCCTAAAGTCCCCCTCCCACATTAGGACCTCTCCTTGCACCTTTCCGGAGGCTCCTCTCCCATCTTCGTTCCCAGGACCCTCGTTCACCTCCGTCTGTATCCAGTCTTAAGTTTCCTTCCTCGCCAAGGTCCTCCCTTTCCCCTGGACCCAGCATCCTCCCCAGCCTCGACACACAATCTCCTCCCCAAGAACCTCCCAGAACGGCTCCGATTCTTAGGACTTTCTCCCAGTTAGCTCGCATCCCGGCGTCCCGCTAACAGGCACGTCTCTCTCCCTAGGACCCTGTTAAGTCCCTCCGCCCTAGCACCTCAGCAACTTATATCCTCGAGGATTTACCCCATGCCCCCCTCCATCTCCGTGTCCCCCTCACACCCTCTCCCATCTCTCTCTTTCCTTTTTGCCTCGTTACCGTCTCGCCTGCCCATACACCATCAGGATCTTATCCGACCCCACCTCTCGTTAGCCGTCCCCACTCTCCTGAGGACACACACACACACACACACACTCTCTCTCTCTCTCTCTCTCTCTCTCTCTCTCTCTCTCTCTCTCTCTCTCTCTCTCTCTCTCTCTCTCTCTCTCTCTCTCTCTCGTGTACAGTTCTTCCTACCTAGGGACCTCTCCTTCCCTCGCTTTTTTCCATTCCTGGATGCCGTTCCCAACCCCTTCCCTCAGGAGGACCACCTCCTGTCCCCGTGTCTCTACAGACTCTTGCCTCAGCGGGATCTTTCTCAGTGACCGCTGGGCTTCTGCCTCCTCCGGACCCTCCCTAAAGACCCTCTCTTACCAGAAATCCTCCGTAGGAACCTTGAGCCTCCCAGCTCTCATTCCCCAGAGACCTCTTCTCCCTCAAGCTCTCTCCCTACCCAAGGTCCTCATAATCCTCGCTCCTCATTCTGAGGAACCTCCCCAGTTCCCTTCCTCTCCCTAGGGCTGCCCCTCCCAGTACCCTCTCCTGCAGGTTCTCCCCCGTCCATGCCGCTCTGTTCACCCTCATAGTAATATTCTCCCTTCTAGGGGACCTCGCTCCCAAGGACCCCTCATCTTTCCCGTCCTGCCCAAGGGAATTTCCCTCGTTTTCTCCCCTTCTAGAACCTTATTCCAGCTCCTTGCCCTCCTGGGCAACTTGCCCAGAGCCTCATACCGTCGCCTTGACCTCATCATTCCCAGCTCTCACTAGGATTCTCTGTGAACCTCATCTCACCCTAGAATCGTCTATGATTTTTCTCGCCAACTCCTGTCCTCTGTAGGACTCTTCCGTGCCACCTGCTGATCGTAGGATACTTCATCTGCCTAGTCATCACCATCCCAAGGGCACTCCTCATAGTCTTTCCCACGGGGGCCTTCCTCATCATTTCCGAGAGAGAGAGAGAGAGAGAGAGAGAGAGAGAGAGAGAGAGAGAGAGAGAGAGAGAGAGAGAACCTACTTTGGATCTGCCTCCTGCCCCAGGACTCACCCTGAGCCCCTTCTGTTCTTAGGATCCTCTTCTCTCCTCTCTTGTGTCTGTACAGGAACGTCCGTCTCCCTGACCCCACACTTGCCCTCCTCCTCCTCCTCCTCCTCTCTACCTAGGTTCACCACAAGTCTTTCTACGCCACCAGGAACCTCCGTCAGTATCCCCAAGTCTTTAGCGCCTCACTTTAAAACTCTCCGTCCTCAGGACCTTCCTTTACCTCCCTCCCTTTCAGGACCTTCCTTCACCTCCTTCCCTTTCAGGACCTTCCTTCACCTCCTTCCCTTTCAGGACCTTCCTTCTTCCCCCATAGAAGCCGTCCTCGAGAACTGCCCCGTCCTTCTCCCTCCCTAGAACCCCCTCTGAGCCCCATTACTTCGCTAAGACCTCCCATTGCTTCCTACCCCACAGTAACCCTCTCCCACTCAACGCTCTCCCAGGTACTCGCTGTAGGACCTCTCTCCCAGCACCTTAACCTCCCCAGTACCCTCCCTCAGTCTCTCAATCCTATGAGAAGCCCTTTTATAACTCCAGTCCCTCCCATAACCACACTCCCTCATAAGGAACCTCCCATAACCACACTCCCTCATAAGGAACCTCCCATAACCACACTCCCTCATTAGGACTCTTTCCTAAATTCCTTGCGTCACAGAATCCCCATATCAACCCCATTTCTCTGCAGACCTCCATCCGCCCCATGTCTTCAGGATCCCCTTTCCCAGCTCCAACCCCGCCTGAAGGCCCTCCCCACTCACTCTTCAGGAGCCTCCGTCAGCCCTGGCCCTCCCCACGCCCTCACGAGAACCAACCTTGTCTGTCACTCCCGAGGTTAACGTTGCCTTGTGGCCTCCTGCCACACCAGAACCCCTCGTTGTGCCAGCCTTCCTCCCACACACCTCCCTGAGTGACCCTTCCCATACTCATACCTCAGCTTCTTCCCTCCCTTTTTTTGATGAGGGCTTCTATCCATCCCTCCCTTCATTCAGTCCTCCCCGAGCCCTCTCAGACCCCAGGACCTTCCTCACTACCCCAGATGTTATTGTTGGTAGGAGTGTCCACAGGTCCCTCTGTTTCAAAGCCTCCCGCCAATCTCTTTCCCCTCCCATCGTCCCAGGTCCTTTGGGTTCTCCTCTGGCTCTCCATCCCCAGCTCCTCATTATCAGGACCTCCTCACCTTCTCTCATCCCCAGCAACGTCCCCAGCTCCAGCTACCCTTGTCTTAAGGACCCTCCCCAGGCTCCCTCATCCCCAGGACCCTCTCCTAGTTCCCCCTCATCCCCAAGACCCTCTCCTAGCTCCCCTCATCCCCAGGACCCTCCCCAAGACTCATTCTTTCCCCTAGCATGGCATTCACACCCCCCTTCCAAGACTTCCCCCCTTGTAATTGGCCCTTAATGAAACGTGAAGGAAGATAGCCAAGCCTCATGGAAGATCCTTAACATTTTTTTTCATTCTTTTTTTTACCTGATGGTGACCCGCCATCCTGACAGAGTTCTGTGTCTCCCTTCATTAACTGTGTGTGAATGTCTCTTGGTAAATATATGTATAAGTGGACGATGATGGGTATATGGATAAGGGCGTCCCTGGTTCTCAGGGACCCCTGAATAGTTATTGGAGAGTCCCCAGATAAAAGGTGTCTTTTTTGGGTTATAATTATTCATGTGGCAGTTGGAAATGAGTTACATGACCTTTGCAGGTAATTAGTGTCTCCAGGTAATTATGTGGGGTCCCTGTTTAACTCTGTTGGCGCCCTTAATTCTGTGGGCGTCCCAGATTGTGCAGGTGTCCATAATTAATGATATTTAACCGTAATTAATAAATTGGGGTCCATAATCATATGTATGGGGACTCCTAGATTAGGTAAGCACATTTATGATAAAGTATATATGGATTTTCCTATATGACTTACATTTCTAGATTTATGAACGTGTTCTAGAGGTATATATGTAAGGTTTCCTATAGGTATATGTGTTCCAGAGGTATATATATATAAGGTATATATGAGTGTTCCTGCATTATATGTGAATCGAGGTATACTTTAAGCCCCCTTTACGCTGTCTAGTGTCCCCACCTGAATGAATATGTTTACGTTGGCATTAAACAGCTCTGTAGGATCAAGTGTCGTAGGATGTGTAGGATCTCGTTCTGTTGCCCACTGTTCCGTAGGATGCGTAGAATACTGTTTCGTAGGATGCGCAGGATAGTATCTTGTAGATGTATGAAATACTTATCTGTTGGACGTGTAGGATACTTTTCGGTAGGATATGTAGTACACTGTTCTGTAGGATATGTAGTACACTGTTCTGTAGGATATGTAGTACACTATTCTGTAGGATATGTAGTACACTATTCTGTAGGATGTTTAGGATATTGTAGGATGCATAGGACATTGTTGTCTTAAGTATGTGTTAGGTACTTTTCTGTAGGATATGTAGGATACTGCTCGTTTGGGTGTGTAGGATCCTGTTTGGTACGGGGTAGGATATTTCTCTGTAGGATCTGTAGGATACTCTCTGAAAGATGTGCGGGATACTGTTCTACAAGATGTGTAGAAGACTGTCATTCATCTAACTGCTATGGTATTAAAACAGCTATTTAGCTAACTACTATAGTGCTGAACACATCACTTAGCTAACTGCTATGGTGCTGAACACGTCACTTAACTAACTGCTATGGTGTTGAACATGTCACTTAGCTAACTGCTATGGTGTTGAACACGTCACTTAGCTAACTGCTATGGTGTTGAACACATCACTTAGCTAACTGCTATGGTGTTGAACACGTCACTTAGCTAACTGCTATGGTGTTGAACACGTCACTTAGCTAACTGCTATGGTGTTGAACACGTCACTTAGCTAACTGCTATGGTGTTGAACACGTCACTTAGCTAACTACTATGGTGTTAAACACGTCACTTAGCTAACTGCTATGGTGTTGAACACGTCACTTAGCCAACTACTATGGTGTTAAACGCATCACTTAGCTAACTGCTATGGTGTTGAACACGTCACTTAGCTAACTGGTATGATGTTGGACACGTCATTTAGGTAACTGCTATGGTGTTGAACGCATCACTTAGCTAACTGTTATGGTGTTCAACACGTCACTTAGCTAACTGCTATGGTGCTGCTGAACACCTCATTCGCTTGGATCCCTAATTAGTTTTAGCAGTTCGTAAAAGGATGTTGATAAATGAATGGAGCTGGAACTTGTAAGATTAGTGTATGGTTTTTCATTATATACCGCCTGTGACTAATGATGTGGGGGGTTTATTAATGGCGATGCTTAATTAGAAGTGTAAGTTCATCTAGTGAAAGTTAAATCTTGTGGACTGATCATTCTGAATGGGTTACTAATGTGCGTCTCTCTAGCTTCGTGTATGTTGACATCAAACTGTATGAATAGCCAGGCCCAATGAGGAAATGTGGAGATCTTTGATTTAATTCATTGGACACCTTAAACTACAAAATGTGCACCTCATTCATTTGACTGTGTGATCGTCCGTTTCACTACCCCATGTAATGAATATTGGAGATGTCTTGGCAGTGATCTCTTGAACAGTGGCCACCTGTGCCACAGCTGGGACGCCCTCAACCTCATGTCATTGGTTGACGCTCGTGGCGTCCTCAGAAGGACGCCACGAGAAAGAGAGAAAGAGAGAAAAAGAAAAGCTTAAAGCTTGACTTAATTTGGCTTGTGGTCATCCCTCCCATAGTCTCCTAAACTCCCCCTTCCTCCTTCTCCCCATATAATGTCCGCTGGTGGGCGCTCCATCCTTAAGGACCATCTGCAGTTTGTGGACGTAGCTGTAGCGGGCGGTGCTGCTCAATACAAGGCCGCTCCCAGTTATTTACCTTCCACCACACACTGTCATCTTAACCCCTTGGGCACGACCCCTCACTTGATAACAGTCTGACCTTTGACCTGACCCAAAGTGTCGCACTGTCGTGCTCAAAGGGTTGGAATTGATACATTGATACCACTCTTGCTACTTAGATTATGGTAAATTTCTTTTTTAACGTGTAGATATCTGGTAGAAAATATAGTTGAGCGGTGGGTATTAGCTGAGAAAATAAGTAGTGTTGGCATGAAGGTGTTGTGGCGCCGCTGCTGGTGTCTGCTTACAAACAACTCCAGCATTTGGTTCCTCCAGCAGGGAATGGGAGCCTGGTTAAACCGCCGGATGGATGGATGGCGAGATGTCTCCATCTATTTCCTGAGCAGGATAGAAATGGCTGGCATTTGGGTTGATATATTATCTAGAAAATATATGATTATGCAGCAAAAAGGTCATGCCAGGGATATAAGAGATATGAAAATGGATTATGGCGGGGATGAGTCGTTACACCCTTGAACAATGCCATTCCGCCGTTCTCCCAACCTTCTGTTGGAGCGAGCAGACGAAGGCTTAGAGGGCCCGAATCTGCTGGTGTATTTTCATTTTTGAGTTTTAGGAAACCATGACTTGTAGCTCGGGAATAACCTGTCATGAAAAGATGGAGGAAGACACCAGGCTATGAAAAGATGCAGAGAAAAATAACCCACCATAAGGAGATAGAGAGTAGATTAACAGCTTATGAATAGATAAAGTTCAATAACTGACAATAATGAGGCACAGTAAAATAACTGAACGTGAGGAGAAGATATAGAGTGAGTTAACGCGACACTATGAGATAATATAGGGTAAAATAACTGACCAAGTTGAGAAATATAGAGTAAGATAACCGACCAAGAAGAAATTTGGAACAATTTGGAACAGGCGAAAGGGATTTATGTATTGAGTTCGTCGGAGTTAGCACAGGTCGCTCACGGTACTGAAGATGTTAGCGATGTAGCACACTTGTTCCAGGGGCCTGTCGCAGCCAGGGACTCCTGGCTGGATTATATGTTGGTGAAGACTTAAAGTTAATTTGGTCTAGTTTGCGCTCCAGGCCATCGCTCCGACTAAGACTCACTCTACACATTGGTAAAATTATTAATCATAGTTTTTGAAAGCAATTGCCTATATAATCTTTATCTAGTGGAGAATTGATTATATCTCTAATGACAAGGGTCGTTTAAGATCATGAGTAGACCTTTCTATGCAGGAAGAAGTACTTCCTAATGTTTGGCCTAGGATAAGAGTGGCCTTACAAACCCGCTGATAGAAAACGGTACAATGGGACGATTCTCTGGTGCGACGGTACGGCCCTTGGGGCACGATGACGGTACGGCCCTTGGGGCACTGCGACGGTACGACCCTTGGGGCACGAAATGACGACTATTGGAAATAGTGGCTTGGACTTCGAGACGACCCTTAATAGTCACGTCAGAAGACTAGGTTATCTTACCCCAGAGTCGTACCTTCGTGCTCAAGGTCCTTACCGTCGTGCATGGTGGTCGTACCTTCATGCTCAAGGGCCGTACCGTCGTGCATGATGGTCGTACCGTCATGCTCAAGGGTCGTACCGTCGTGCATGATGGTCGTACCGTCATGTTCAGTGGGGGGTTGAAGAGTTGGAGTATATTTTTGCCAGATATCTACTTGTTAATAGATTGAACATCACTTTAAATCAATGATTGCCAAGGCTTTTATGTGGTACAGGTGAATCTCGTAATGTGAGTCGGCTACCTGCTGTGTAGAATAACACCATTGATGATAATCTTGACTTAGATGTATAGCTAATGACCTCTCCAGCACGACGGTACGACCTCCTCCCCCACGACGGTACGACCTTTGAGCACGACGGTACGACCCCCATGGGTGGTGATGGCCTGTCCTTTCACACGACCCTAATGTGTTAGGTCAAAGGACTGGGCCTTTATACCTGAGGGTCGTACCTTGACGCTCAAAGGTCGTACCGTCGTGCTCAAAGGGGAGGTGGTTGGTAGAGTGCTGGCAGCTGCTGTGTCCTGACAGCTGCTGTGTCCTGACAGCTGCTGTGTGCTGACAGCTGCTGTGTACTGACAGCTGCTGTGTACTGACAGCTGCTGTGTACTGACAGCTGCTGTGTACTGACAGCTGCTGTGTGCTGACAGCTGCTGTGTGCTGACAGCTGCTGTGTACTGACAGCTGCTGTGTACTGACAGCTGCTGTGTACTGACAGCTGCTGTGTACTGACAGCTGCTGTGTGCTGACAGCTGCTGTGTGCTGACAGCTGCTGTGTGCTGACAGCTGCTGTGTACTGACAGCTGCTGTGTACTGACAGCTGCTGTGTCCTGACAGCTGCTGTATGCTGACAGCTGCTGTGTACTGACAGCTCACCATCATACAAATATCACCTTTTTTATTTCCTTAGATGTAAATATAACTGGTTTTAATGAAGCAATTTGTGAGTTAGGATCAGAGGCCGCACAGAGGCGGGCACCAGGTCGCCCCGCGGGTCGTCGAGGTCAGGTCACCGGAAGCGTCAACCAGGTGTGGTTTGGTGCAGATTTACACAATACACAAACACACACACACACGCACACACACGCTGTGTCTTTGGTCGTTGTCTGCTGCATCCACCGCCACACAGTATGGTACACCGTCCCAGTCACCCTACACCCCTCTCTTGGGGTACGACGGTACGATCCTGGAGCACGACGGTACGAACTCACGCTACAATGGCTTGGCCTTTGACCTGAGTCCTGAAAAGGTTAGGTCAGAGGTCAGGTCATCTTCCCTAAGGGTCGCACCGTCGTGGTCAAGGGGGTTAGGATTTTTCTCCCCCACACACGTTTCACCAGTAACGCCTTGTACCTAATCACCAGGAAATGTGCTACACCTCACCAAGTATCATGCTGTACCTGCTCACCAGTCACTCCTTACCAGGTACCATTCTGTACCCGATCACAAGGCACCATGGTACAGCCACTCACCAGGTACCACGGTACAGCCACTCACCAGGTACCACGGCAGAACTGATCACCAGGTAGTGACCAACATTTGGGTACCAAGTATTGTCACAATTCGAGGCACCATTTCTGTGGTGGTACTGACGCACCAGGACCTGAGCACATAGCCTCACTAACCACTCGTCCTTGGTGTCCAGAACACACACACACACACACACACACACACACACACACACACACACACACACACTTGATTTTTACTCTTTCAACTTAGTTCCGGGTCATCACAAGGCCTTGTCAGTGGGCACTGACCATGACAGACGTGGGAGAGTTGAGAAATACGTGCAAGGTCTAGGAATCTTTTTGCAGACGCCCCCAGCTTGCGAAATGTGGAGAACGGTACGCGCGCGCGACCCCGTCTGCCCCAACCTGACCTGAAGGATCAAGGCCTTGACCTGATAGGATGATGGGCCCCGCCCTTGTTGTCCCGAGTAATTTAACCTGATTTATAAACCCTTTTTTTACAAATTATTCAGCCCAGGGAGGAGGACCCCCGCGCCCCCATTTGGGAAATGAAGAGCCTATATGGGGCTCATTGGTGGCCACTTTGAACAGTTTCCTTCACCGGACGTGATCATTAGATTTGAAGACAAGATGACAGTTATTGTGGCCTGTTTATGTGATTAGGGTCTCCAAATTTAGTCTCCCTTAAACACACACAATCTTGCTCATGAATCTCCCTGGATTACCATCATATATATCGCCAGCACATTCCATTCACTATGATGTATATATATATATATATATATATATATATATATATATATATATATATATATATACACACATATATATGAAGGTGAAATCGCACTTCAGTAGGAGTCCATACAATTATATTTAACATGTAATTTTTCTATACATGTGGCACGACATGTTTCGTGGAGACAATCCACCTCATCATCAGGTGCCAGTACTTAACAAAGTTATTTAAATCCCAACATCACACTTGAGTCCCGCCGTCCAAGGAAGTGGTATATATAACAACAACATATTACCCCTATGCTGTAAGTAAGCCTTACGTGAAATTTCATGTTATAGCGAAGAGCACCGCTGTTTTCAACATCATTAAAAGGTATTTGATCATGCTTGAAGATAATTTTTTCCAAGCTGCGGCTGAATGAGCGTTAAGTACGAATCATAGTTTGGATGACACAGACCTTCATCAACATCACGAATGGGTCAAGTAAAGAGATCTTGTTGTGTCTTCGGTGTTGTGAAGGACAAAGAGGATCTGCCACCCTTCGTGTATTGATAATAAGAAATGTAAATAGAGTGACGTTTTCGAAGACTCGTACCTTCGAGAATGGTTCATAATCAGTGCTTGATTTTACTAGTGAAGGATACATCTCATTGAGATAGATAAAGATACCTTTACTGACGACAATAAAGAAAATATTCCTTATTATAAGAATTTCATAGAGGTGCTGTAAACATGTTAAAATATAGGTACGATGACACACTAGAACCCCTGGGCTGGCTTTCTTGGTGCCATACTGGTTTTTGGGGACTGGTACCTGGTACTGAACTGGTGGCTGGTATTATAATGGTACTGGAGTGTTACTTGGTGATATATTGGTGCCTGCTGTATTTACCTGGTGACGTATTGGTGCTTAGTGTAATGCTGGTGCCTGGTGATGTACTAGAGGTTGGTGATGTACCAGGATGTACTACTACTGTACCAGGTAAGGTACCAGAGGCTAGTGAGGCACCGGAATGTCTTCCTAGTCCCTGGTCTGACCAGGCAGGTGGCGGAGGCGTCACCAGATGGTCCTGGTGCCTAGTACTACCAGGTGGGTGATGGGGGAAATAACCAGGTTATCCTGGTGCGTCCCAGCAGGTGGGTGGTGGGGGTATTACTAGGATGTGGTCCTGGTGCCTGACATCACTAGGATGTCCCTCCTGGTGCCTGGTATCATTAGGCGTGTTGCTGGCGCCTGACATCACCAGGTACATCACCAGGACATGGTCCCGGTGCCTGACATCGTCAGGAACATCACCAGGACGTGTTCCCGGTGCCTGATATCACCAGGACGTGGTCCTGGCGCCTGACATCACCAGGGACATCACCAGGACATGGTCCCGGTGGCTGACATCACCAGGCAGGTGGTGGTGGTGGGGTGGTGGAGGGGCAGAGAACGTCACCTGTGGCACAACCACTAACTCCCATCTCTCTCTCTCCCCTCCCCGGTCCCTCCCAGGCACTCGTGCAGCGGACTGGACTTTGGGTAAATATATACAGTAATGTTCTTGTGCTTTCCTCTGTCTCTCTCTCTCTCTCTCCTCCTCCCAGCCCACTCACTGCCACTCTCACGGCGCCCCACTCGTCCGTGTCTCGCCACTCTCACCTGCCACTCTCTCCCACCTGCCCGAGCCACATGTTGTCACTCCTGGACCTCTCTCTCTCACTAGCAGGCTTCTCTCCCACACTCGTTGGCCTCACTCACACTCTCTGTCTCTCGCCCTCCCCAGCTGTAGCACTGGCTTTCGGCTCACGTGTCTCCCTCTCTCGTCTGACATCTGTCCGCCCTCCTGGGTTCGTATCTCACTCCTCTCTGACGTTTCCCAGCCCCACGTCATAATACTCCCCTCACAACCCACCACCCTGACCCCTCCTTGACCCCTTCCTGCCCACCTTAACTGTTTCCCACCCGTCCTGACATCTCCCCACCCGTCCTGACGTCTACCCACCCGTCCTGACATCTCCCCACCCGTCCTGACATCTCCCCACCCGTTCTGACATCATCCTGCCCGGGTGACATCTTCCCCCACCACCCTGACCACACAACACTACCCCGTCCGCCACCGTCACCACACAACGTGGCACCACAGTTTCGACATAGGTCCCACATCATTAAACTTGAGGACATTATGTGCCAGACATAATAGTCTTGCCTCAGTACTCCGGAGGTGAGGACGGTGTAGCTACAGCAGTGTTCGCGTACTTACCTTAACCCTGAGTCTTGAGGTAGAACGACCCTCCCTCCGCACGCTTGGCCATACACTGAAGCACTGAATGCACATGAAGGCATCATACGTGTCGAAGGCTTGGATGCATAAGAGGACACGTATCAGGGACGCTGGTGGTGGCGCCTGCATGCCTGCCACACTTTGTCCCACGGCCTGTGTGTTCATGTCCCCACTTGACACCGATGCCAGAAGTGAGTGTGCTCTGTGCTTGGTAACTAGCCGAGTGTGGCCAGTGCCTTGAGAACTGTGGTGGTCCACCTGGTGGCGACAGTGAGGGATTGCTATCGCTCCTTGCACCCACGGGTCGTGGCGTCTTTCCCCCCCAAAACACCACCACCCAGACAGTCAGTCACCTCATCACAACACCCTCCTCCTCCTCCTCCTCCTCCTCCTCCTCCTCCTCCTCCTCATTGCCCTACAACCCTGGACTCGCCTGTGTTGTAATCCTCCTACAGGATTGTAACCACACACTCAAAAAAAAAAAAACACATCCCATACCATACCTATACTCCTGACCACGTCATCTCCTGACCTCCCTCCCAGCTCTGGCCCTCCCATCCCAGCTCCCACACTGCTACCTTCTGGACGACTGTTTCCTGACGAACTCGTGTGAGGCGTTGGTGATCCACGTATAACTTGGACTGTTAGGAAGATATCAGGATCTGGATCACGGAAGGATAGCAACTGCTGGACGGTAGAAGGACATCATTACCTCCTGCTGGGCAGTAGCAGGATATCAAGATAGCCATCGGGTAGATAACAGGCAAAGCTGGACTGCTGTAGGATATCAGGAAGTGGACAAGTGGTAGGATATGATCCCCTGATCCTCCTCTATTCCTCTGGTCACGCTGATGTGAGCTGGTCAGTGAGGCACTGCATTTCACTGTCCTCATTCACTGCTACAGCAGAAATTGCTGGTCAATTTTTTCCATTTTTTTTTTCTTTTTTGGTAATGCCTCTCGATTTTTTTTCGGCCAAAAAGCTTTTGCAGCACAAATTTTTTGGTCACTACCCACAGCCACACTGACTGCACCCTTGAAAATAATTTTTGTAACCTGAAAATTTTTTTTTTTTTTGACTCGCCTTACCAGGCTCTTCAGTGCTGTATATTTTTGTGATATTTTTCCCCCGGATATGGAATTTTTTGGGGGGTGCGTAGATGGTTGTAAACATCACAACAGAAGGCAGGGTTGTTGTTGTTGTTGTTGTTGTTGTTGATCGAGAAGAAGTTACCTAGCGACCATTGCTAGTAAGGTTGTGTGTTACCCACACACCAGCTGGCTCCTCTCACACCACCTGCTGGCCTCCTGCCACTCTCTCTCATCCCACGCATGTCTCACATGTTCCTCTCCTCTCCCATATGTCTCCTCTCTGCTCATCTACCTCTCAATTCCCTCCCTTCCACACGCTTCCTTTCCATATACCCGGCCCAACGCATCTCCCAATGCTTCTCCTTCCTCTCCCATACGTCTCCCACATTGCTTGCCCTCCCACACACGTCTCGACACTCCTTACCCACCACACACCTGCCCTACACTCCGCTTCCTCTCCCACACACGATCTCCAACACTCCATCCAATACACACCCTCCTCCACACTCCATCCCCCCACAAACCCCTCCTCACACACTCCGTCTCCAACACTCCCTCACCCCTACACACACCGTCTTCGACAACCACCCCCCCCCCATCCCCAACGCTTCTCCCACGCTAGTCTCCCCCTCCACTATTAGCACAATGAAAATCAAAATGACTTTGCAACTTGAGTGTCCTTGTACTGATCTTTACTGAAAGTGTTAGCAACACGGACTTCACTTCCTTCCTTCCCTTTGCTTCCCTACTATTGCATATATATATATATATATATATATATATATATATATATATATATATATATATATATATATATATATATATAACTCCAAGGGAGTAACTAACGTTGAGATGGGACATTAGACATCGGTATAGGTGTCCCACTATGACTGACTCGGGACTGTAATGCAGAGCTGAACACCTCCCCTCCCTTGTTTTGGCACCACCAGTTGAGGGAACCTTTTTAAAGCAACGCCCTACTTTGTAAACTATATTTCTTTAACTGTTGATATATATATATATATATATATATATATATATATATATATATATATATATATATATATATATATATATATATATGATTTATGTATCCTCATCGTATATATATAATCATGTAAGGTGTGTATGCATGTATACTGGCAAGGCAGTAAACGCCCCTACGACTCGCTCTTTAAAACAATTTAGGATGAAGTCGTCCCCCCTACAAGTCCCTTACGAATATCATGACTTCCTCGTGTCCCAGAGTCCCTACCTCGTGTCCCAGATCCCTCATTGTGTCTCAGAGTCCCTGTCTCGTATCCTAGAGCCCCAGCTGTGTCCCAGAGTCCCTAACTCGCTTCCTAAAGCATCTAGTGTGTCCCTGAGTCCCTATCTTGTGTGCCAGAGCCTTTTTCTGTGTCCCAGAACCCCCCCCCCACCTCGTTTCCCAGAGCCCCTACTGTGTCCCAGAGTCCCCACCTTGTGCCCCACCTTCCTTACTGTGCCCAAGAACCCCTCCGTTGTGTCCCAGAGCCCGACCATGTGTCCCAGAGCCCGACCATGTACCCTGGCATTATGCCCTTTGTATGTCTGCTCCCCACACCTCCTCCCGTGTCTTAGAATCCTACCCACGCGTCTTAGAGCACGACTGTATACCGCAGGGTGCCCCGATGTGTGTCTTAAGAGCCTCCTCGTATGCACAAACCTCACTCCATGTCTAAAACTGCAGTAGTACATGTCCCTCGGGCTCTCACAGTGTCTCTTAAGGCCTCGCCGTATGTCTATAAGGCCACACCCCCACTAATTTTCAAGGGTATACCCATAGAGCCAGACTAAGAATGCTCTATAAGACATCTCTAAGACCACTCTGAGAGCCTCCGTTAAACGCCTAAAGAGCACCACTTTCTGTCCTCGAGTCTCCACCTTGTTTTCCCTGTTGCCTGGTCGACTGCCAATGCCCCCAACCCTGCTCTCTCCTCCCGCCTCAGGAGACGTGCCCTTTGCTAATGGTGTATTTCTTGTACCCTTGAACACGACGGTACGACCCTTGAGCACGACGGTACGACCCTTGGGTATGACGGGCTGGCTGGCCGTTGACGTAACTCTTGAATGAGAAGGGTCGTACCGTGGTGCTCCAAGGGGTGGTTAACCGAAGCTTAATGACAGGTACAGCTTAAGCTGATGTTAGATGCTAGCTGTTGTATTCTTCCCTTAGTACCTTAGGGTCATTGCTTCCCCACACCTTCAGATCTGAACGTGGCCATTAGCGAACATGATGATGGCCTATGTAGCCCAGATAATTTGCCCAGACATATAAACTTCTCATTACCTGTATTCCTTTAGGTTATCACATCATTCTTTTAGGTTATTGCCTCATTTGCATAATACACGCCTCTCTTGTAGCCTCTTCAATACGTATAGTAGGTCTGTCTCTCTGTAGAAATATCCTGTCTTTCTCCTAGTGATGTTAGGCTGTACGCCTGTTGGATGAGGAATCCATGTGGAAACTCTGTGCGTATGTGTGTGTGTCTCTGTACTTGTACGAGTGCCTGTATGTATGTGGAATTCTGTGTTGTTACCAGGCACATGTATATGGTTGTGCGTATGTGTACATACCTGGAGCATATATGTGTTTTCTGAGCTAGAGACACAATGATGGTTATGGAGATACATAACCCTATGCACACGTGGATACGTATCAAACCCACCTATATCATCATGCACAGATATGCATGTGCATGGACACATGCATGTATACTCGCACAGGGGTGTTACCGGACTCCGCCAACCTGGGGTGACACAGCGAGTGAAAAGCCAGCCTTTGGCGAGGCTGTATCCTAGCCTGTTGACGGGAGCACAGTCTTGTAGAAGCACTTCCCTTTCAAGAAGAGTCCACCACTCCCCTGCTACTGAAATTAGCGCAGCCATGGGGTTCCAAGGAGCACATAGGACAAGTAGGATCTTGGAGTAACACTGAGGAACCTTTTCAGAAAGGGTTCGCTGGCCAATTATATTATATCAATAGATGAAGAGGTATTCACATAGGCGCTTCCAAACACGTCCCCAAGTAAAGATAATGATCAAGTCTCCCCCCTCTCCACCCCCCCCCATGTCCTCTTAATGAGTCATTACCTTTGACCTCCTCACGAAATCGTAGACCAGACGGTTAGTTTGACCCCAGAGGTCAATTACGGAACTTTGGAAAGGTTGTTGATATCATAATAACGACTGTGTGTCTGTATATAGATACTATATCAGTTGTCTATGATAGGAGATTAGAACGCTAAGACCCTTTTGTATATATATATATATATATATATATATATATATATATATATATATATATATATATATATATATAGATGCCGTGTGAGTGAATGGCCTGTGTTAGAGAAGAACGCTAATGCCTCTATGTAGTTGCTATATCAACGCTCTGTGTTAGGAAAATATAGAACCCCAACCCCTCTGTGTATATATAGATGCTATGTGAGTGTTCTATAGATGCTATGTGAGTGTTCTATAGATGCTATGTGAGTGTTCTATAGATGCTATGTGAGTGTTCTATAGATGCTATGTGAGTGTTCTATAGATGCTATGTGTGTGTTCTATAGATGCTATGTGTGTGTTCTATAGATGCTATGTGAGTGTTCTATAGATGCTATGTGAGTGTTCTATAGATGCTATGTGAGTGTTCTATAGATGCTATGTGAGTGTTCTATGGATGCTATGTGAGTGTTCTATAGATGCTATGTGAGTGTTCTGTGTGAAAAAAAAAGAGAACGTAAAGGGTTGTGTGGAAGAATGGTCTATAATTATCTGGGCTACGCAACTGTGGGCCTGTCTCTGTTTTTGTATTCCCTTGATGATTATATTCACGTTCATTAGAATATATGCAAATGAAGGCGCGGGAAAGTGTACGAGAATGTACAGACCTGAGCTCAGGGGCCAAGATGGAGATGTGATCATTGCTAGGTGAGGGACTCTACACTTTCCTAGCTTTCTCAGAGCCCCTCCTGTGTCATGAAGCCCCTCCTTCCCCCCTCTACCAAGTGTCATACTTCCACGTCGTGTTATAACCCCCTCTCCCCCAGCCTTCCCCCTCGCCCCATACCGTGTCGCAGAGCCTCCACCGAGTGTTTTAATATCCCCGTCGTGTGTCACAGAGCCCCCCACAGAGTGTCATATGGTTTCTTCGTGTCACAGAGACCCATCAAGTGTCATATAGAGTCCCCACCGAGTGACACCTCGCCTCTTCGTGTCACAGAGTCTCCACCAAGTGTCACATTGCTTCTTCGTGTCATAGAGTCCCCATCAAGCGTCATATTACCCCTCCGTGTCGTAGAGACCCCACTAAGTGTCATATAATAACCCCTCCGTGTCATAGAGTCCCCACCGAGTGTCAAATTGCCCCACTGAGTGTCATATATTGCCCCTCCGTGTCATAGAGTCCCCACCGAGTGTCATATATTGCCCCTCCGTGTCATAGAGTCCCCACCGAGTGTCATATATTGCCCCTCCGTGTCATAGAGTCCCCACAGAGTGTCATACTGCCCCTCCGTGTCGTAGAGACCCCTCTCCATCCTCCAGTTTCTGTCGTGGATGCGCACCAGATGACCCTGATCTCCACACACACCTAACCTGGCTCTAAGCCTACACAACCCACCCGTGTCATGTCACCTCAGCATCGCTATCTGTTGCCCTCCACTCCACTCCACTCGACGCCTTCCTTGTTTCTCTTGTTCTCGAGTATCTTTAGTACGTTCCAGCTTACCCTATCATGGCCCGTGAACCTCACCACCAGTTCTGGTGGTGGTGACCCCCTTAGTGACAGCCAGCGTGAGGCTCTGGCCTAACCCTCAGGCCACTAGCGACCATGACCTGGGTGTTTTCATGTCTAAATGTAGGCCTCTCCTTCCCTCCTCCCTCACTCCCTCTCCCCCAGTGTTTAGGTGGCCCTCTGCACCCTAGTAAGAGCGAGCTGGCCACACTAGTGACGTGGACCTGATGGAAGGTCACCGTTGGTCCCCCTAGTGTCGTAGTTTGATGGGCTGTTGTAGTTAGCACTTGTGGAGGCCTGGTTACTGGCAGGTAGTACCAGCAGCAACACCCGCCCTCCCCTTTCCTCACTGGTATCCCACGACAAATACAGTTGTTGTTCACTCATGATGGCCCTCTGGTAGCAGCAAGTATCCCTGTGTATCATGTTATATGTGTGTAGAGCCTCCGGCTTAGGTACTGTTCTCTAACGGTTTAAAAGATAAGGACTTTTGTGACTTGACTGTAAGATTTAGAAGTTGAGGGAGGCCGCCTGGTTGCGTGTGCCTGCGGCCCGTGGACATCCTAGCTACTGCACCGGTGGTATGAAAGGGTCCAGCGTACTTGCTTACCCACAGGTGTACTGCCTAGGTGTGCGCGGGTCGCGGCCATACAGGTGGAGAAGGTGCGGATGGCTGTGGTCCCGCGTGGGTCGGGCGTCTGTCCTGAACACCTCTCGTGGCTTCGACCAACCGTCTTTAAGGCGGTAACAGCGTGGTTCCCACAGTCGATAACCACGAGAACGGCCACCAGGCGGCAGCCTCCACACCGTCACCCCTGTACTGTCTCACTCCCGGCCACTGTCTGGCTCCCGGCCCGCTCACCAGGCCCCATCACCAGGCCAGCTCACTAGCAGCCTACACCTCCCCTTCATGGCCTACTCACCACCACCCTAGCTTCTTTTTCGCTCCGCTCATTAGGCCTCGCCAAACAACCCAAGATGTCTCTCTTACCCACACGTAGTATATTTTTGTCTAAATGTCCTTCGGTAACATTTGTGACAGTGAATTAGTCCCCTCCACTCACCACACGAGACCCGACGCTGTAGACCCTCTCTCCAGGTCTGATGGCTCTTGAGAATCCGCTCTCAAGTATCAGCAGAGATCTTCCCCCTCAGCGCACCGCAGACCCTCCCTCTCTCTCAAGGCCACATTAGCCTGACTGTCACCCACCGATTGTAACACCGGAAACTGTCCTTGACACCACTCCCTACCTGTGACGCCACGCCCGTCCCTCCACTACTGACATGCTCCCCACACCTGTGTTCATCACCTACGTCTCCATCGCACCTATTTTCCTTCTTCATCCTTCGTTCCCCGGGCCCACGTCTCTCCCATAACCAAGACCTCTAGCCTTTCACCCTCATCTTCACTCCCACACTCGTGCAATCACGTCCCCCTCACTTCTTCCACCCACCTGCAGCCTCAACGTCCAGGCCCTCCTCTCGCCCTCGTTCTGTAGACATCCGGACTAACATCTCCTCCACATCCTGTGCACAACAATGTCCTCCTCACCTTCAGGTAGCCGTCACGCCCACGTCCACACCAGTTCCACCTCGTCCTTGCACCAGACTGTCCTACGTTGCCGTTCCATGTCCCCATCCCACCAGCGATCCCTTGATATCCCTCGTCCTGCTTCTGTCCACTTGACCAGTACGTCTCCCCTCCCTCCTGTAGCCGCCTGGCTGCCATCCACCCGTCATCCTCGAGTCTGTCTTATAGTAAGTCTCCACACAGCACCCACGCCTCTTCTCCACCAGGCAAAGCTTCTCTCATCTGATTTGACTCCACTTTCTTCCACACGGCCTTCATTGTCTACACAAAACGCACCTCTTAGTAAGACGACGCCACTTGTGTGTGTGTTGAGCCTTGAGCGAAGGCACGCTTGTACCTCATGCTCCTCGTGCAGTTTTGACGGATGAGAACCTGAAAAAGGTCGTCCTTAATCGCATGCCAAGTTAGTATTTTTCCCCTCCACCGCCTGGCACCTTCCTTCCCGTGTCCCCCTCTCCCTCTTCCCTCCCTCCTACTCCCAGCCCGTACTGCTGTCCTCTTGGCCTCCCCACGGCACCCTCTCCACCCTATTGTGCCCCCCCCCCCCCACACCCCTCATGCCCGCTCCTCCCCAGGGCGACCGCTGCAGCAGAATCTTTTAGCATGTAAGAAAGGCTGTTTAGGGCGACTGAGTAGTGCATGAGGGTTGGTCAAGGGTGGGCCATCACGGGTGGAGCGGGCCTGGGTTTTGGGTGTGTGGGGCCGGGCCAGCAGCAGTCATGTGGGCCGGGTCTGGGTACGACCAGCACGCTCGGCCTCCTCCCTCACTGGTCACGCCTGGAGAATGTCCACAGCTGGACTGGACACGCTTATCCCACAACCGCGGCAGCGTTGGAAATTATTTCAATTTATTACTTTATCTTGTTTTTTAGCTGTAGCTTGAAGAGGCAGCGTGACAGTATGAGTGAGTGTAGTGTAGGGTGCGAGCGGTGGAGGGGCGTCGACCACCACCGCCACGACGGCCAACCATGGCCCAACCTCAGTAACGCGCCTTTTGGCAGCTTGCAGAAGCAAGTGTCGATCATGAGCCTGAACCTGACCGCCAAGATCGATGAGATCCAGTGTCACCAGCACGCCGACACCAGTGCCGCCCTCCACGCCATCAGGTGAGTCCTGGCCCCACCCTGCTGGCCACCGCTAGGCTGCATCATCACCACTGCTTGCCTGCTGGAGACCCGAATGTTGTGCCTGCCCCGCTGCGGCAGCCTCTCACCGTGCTCTCTTACCTCTCCCACGCTCCTCAACTTGGCAGTTGAGGTTCCAGCTCGCTCCGCCATAAATTCCCCAGCCTGCTTCCTCAGCCATGTAGGGCTTGCACCGTCTAGTTGCCTCACTCCTGCCGCGTCCCTTGTACTCCCTGAAGTAATATAGTAGACCTTCCCCTGCACAGCACACCCCATCCAGACTTCTTTCTGCCCAGCACGCCGCTGCCAGACCTCTCCCCTACCCAGCAAACCTCTGTCAGATTTCTCCCAGCCCAACAGCACCGTTCCTTCCTCTGCATCGCTCCCTTCTCTTTGTTTATTTGCCTCATAATCACCCCCCCCCCCCCTAGCCTTTCCTCACACCTGCCCACCGCCATTTATCCCCCCTCCCCCCTCAACACACACACACACACACACACACACACATACATTAACACAGAGCTCTTGCGTACGTAAGCATGTTTCCCTTAAGCGGTCCTTGCGTCACCCAGCTGTTCTTAGTCATTTTAGGTCACCCCTTTAGCTCTAGGTCTCCCCTTAGCCCTAGTTTGTGTATGGATGGCCTTGTCTCTGCAACACACCCTCCTTTTGCCGACGCTTGCATCTTCTTGCTTCATGTCTTGAGTACGTGTTGTCGTCATGGCCTGTAATTCTGTCGTTCCTGCTGGGCCTCAGCGTCGTTCACCTGCCTTGCAATCACTTGTCGTTGAATATTACCTGACATTTGACACCGATTCTCGGGGGGAAAGGCTACGGCAACTCACACGTAGATGCTTTCCTGTGTATATGTGTGTAATACTGAGAATCCTTTTACTCTTAAGGTTGTGTGATGGTAAGACTAACTGTTTGGGTTGTTGTCGGGTGTGTGTGGTCAGGTCGCAGCTACAAGAGCTAACGAAGAGCGTGGAGAGCTGTCAGAGTGAGGTGGTGGAGGTGAAGAGGGACATGGTGGCCATCAAACACGAGATTGACACCCTCCAGGCCGCCAAGGAGGAGATCGAGGAGCTGCGCGACGCCGTCGACAGACTCGAGGAACAGACTCGACGAAGGAAGATCCGACTTCTGGAGCAGGTACCAGTGAGCTCTTGATAAACAGTGTGACCCGGGGCGGGGCGCTCCCTTGTCGCACCCAGCCCCGGTAGGTGACGTAGCAGCATGTACTGTACATAGTGATGTGTTTCCTGTCTCTAGTGTCTCTGGCGGTGAGGGGGATGGCCGACAGATGTCGTCCCTTATGTGTATCGTTCTTCCTCCCACACTGTAAGTGGGATGGAGAGTCTAATACACTGAGGGAAGGTTTCTAGTGAAGACCATCTTATTTTACATGTTCCTGGGTCTCCTTTGCACGCCCCTGTGCACTGTGAAGGCCCAGGTGTGAGTGCGGCGGTGTGCCAGAACTGTATGACAACTTTCAGCACCTGCGGATGATAATACACCCACGGTGCACAAGTCTCTGTCCTTCAACGTTATTTGCATTGGTAATATGCCGTTGTGGTTGGCCGAACAACATGCTTTCAAGCTGCCATAGTCAGACGCCGATGTTAAAGCACTCGTGTGCTCGCCTTGATGCCTATATTTATTTAAGATTACCATAATAATACTTGTATCGTGTCTCCCAAGAGTAGTTTTTCATTAGAGAAAAGTGCTGTTTTTAGCTGGTTTGGATAAGTATAGCATGCGTGCTGTCTTCATTAAAGAGGACGGATGAAAACCACGCCATTTGACCGTGTGCGTAAGTGTGCTTGTGTTAGAAACACGTACTGGTGTTTTGAAGACAAGGGATCATATGAACCAATGCTTTCTACTAGTTAGTCATATTTACACACACGTAGCAATGCTTACCTCAACTATGCATGAGGGAATCCGGTACCACGTGTGAGAAACTGTTCACATAAATAACTGTTAACGTTACATAATACCCGTAGCATCCGTATTTAAACCAGAATCTTCCGGCTTGCCAGTGAAGCAGACCTGCTGGAGGACGCGCCGCTCGCCTCTTAGTCGAGTCTACGCTCACGACAACACCGTTTTCTGTGGTACCAGAATGAGGTCTATCCAATATAGAAAATGGTTCTAGCTGGATCGTGTTTTATGCCGCTGTTTTTCTACATTTATTTTAACGACGTGTGATAAGATCCCGTGACCACATGGCGGATACGATGACCCAGATAGGTGTGAGAATAATTTCTCCCCTGCTAGGGTGGTTGAACTAATGAGCATGACGGTGCGACCGTAATGGAAGACGGCACGACCCCTGCGTCGTTACGACCCCAAGGTATCATGACTTGTATACACTGACCTGACCCTCAGGGCTTAGTCAAAGGCCAGGACGTCGTACCTAAGGGTCGTACTTGTCGTGCTTGAGGGTTGTCGTGCTGGAGACTTGTACCATAATGCTCAAAAAGTTAAGAAAATAAAATACGTTCTCTTCGTTATTGTTTTATGTCATTATCTGGACACGACGTAGTCCATTGGCCTTGTGTTTATCGATATCACGGTAGTTATGTGAGACATTGTATAATTCATTTAATTTATACAACGGATGATTAATGTCGAGCTTAGATCTGCTCTGATAAAGTAGCGGAGCTTTTCAGATATCTGTTTATCTTGCGTTCCGGCAATAGTTATATGAGATTTTTCCATCGTTATTATATATATATATATATATATATATATATATATATATATATATATATATATATATATTTATGGTTTAGCTTTACGCTTATAGACAGCCAAAGACGGTAGATACTTCCAAATATTATTCAGATGTTATGGATATTCTAAGACCATCTATTTCCTACTATGAATATGGCACATCGCCAATGTATAGGTGCCTGGGTTATTTATTCATTCATGTTTATGAAGACTCAGGCTCCATTTATATGATATTTATATGATGTTATTTGCTTCTGGCATGTAATGCAGTTTATTTTTGTAATGCATGTATAGCTGTGATTGTTATCTTTGTTGCCAATAGATTCTCTTTATCATTAAGCCACAAATTTATATTTTATATAAATCATACACTGAGATGTGTAATTCATGTATATGTTTATTTTTGTAAACACTTAGCATGATATTTATGTTTACATGTTAGTTTTGCATGGTTGTCAGTTTTATTTCAATAAAATATTTTAAATTATTTGGCAATTTTATTTTCTCTGCACATCCTGTTGTTGTATTTTTTCTCTTATTTACAAGAAGTTTTTACTTTGTACTTTTTTTTTTTACTTGTGCAAATGTATCTTGTTTGTCATGGCATTAGCAGAATTTAATTCCATAGTGTCGTCTGTAAATATTATTTGTGAAAATTGGAAATGGGTGACATGTTTTGGATGTGTCAGTAGCCTTGTTGCACATCCAATGAATTTTATTTATTGAATTAGCGTTCCACAGTTTTTTTTAAGATATTTTCAGAATATTAAACAGTCTGTCCTCCATTTGAGATAGGAATCACCGTGGCTGCGTAGAAGTTACTGGTCCCCACATAGACTGAACTTCTTCAGAACACGAACTTTTTTTAATCTTGGTTTTGCCTTGAACTTTCTCAGCCATAATTGGTTCCGTATTGATGACTGGCCTCGAAATACCCTGGGATCTTATGTTCTTAAAGATTTTTTTCCCCCATCTGGCTGGAGAGTGAAGCTGTCGGCTTTACTAAACCATAGAAAAATTGGAAGAAGAAAAGTTATCACGAATCATCTGTTATATAACCTGGATCTGCTGTGGGGGTTGGCCTCAGTGCGGCCATAGCAGATCAGTTGAAGGAAGAAATGCGTATATCAAGAAATTCAGATCCAAGTTTCATTTCTAAGCTTCTAGGCCATACAGGACGAGAGATATATTTGGCTAACTCTGTCTCGGTCAACAAACCTGCAAGAGCCACATTAAACTTTGCATAATTATGAGAAGTTATAATAAAGGAAACCAAAATGTATAATTCTATGTAAATAGTTTCAAAGTTTCTAGTTGTCTTTTTCGTGCTACAGAGCGCTGAATATTATCAGTCGGTTCTGGTATTCTACAAATTTCACAAAATCAATTTGTTAAACTCGGGTTTTGCTTGAGATTTGAATGATGGATATACATTTCTGGATGATATATTCTGGCATTTGATTTTAAATTTCTATTTTTCTTTTTATTTTTTAATTTTCGAATGTAAAAGTAAAATGAAAGTAGTCCCCTAGGTGAGGTTGAGTCTCTGTACAATATTTGTGTCTCTGGTCAAATTTTAGGTGATAGATATCCAGAATCATTAAGACTATCTATCGTAGGGTATGGCCTGGTGAGGTAGACCTTCGTCTCTATACTTTGGTATTTCATGCTGCTAATGTTATTCATTTCCTCCTCATCCCCTTTGACCGGAACGATACGATCCTCAGTTATGATGGCCTTGGCCCTATGACCTCACTTAGAAGGGTCAGGTCAAAGGTCACGCCATCGTAACCTAAGGGTCGTGCTTAAGGGGATGAGGTGTTCCTTACGCATGTTTCTCCTTAATTTGAATAAAGTTTGACACATGCATGTCCACCTATTATTTTGATTGATCCTCCAAAAACTATCTGGATAGTGAGTGAAGTTTTAAACTGATGAGGAAAATTAGGGGAAAGTCCTGAATATCTTTGAATATTGATCCTTGTGAGCTGAGAACGAATATTTAGTAAGTACTTCAGGGCGTGTTAAAGGTAAGTGGCCATGTAAATATATGTTTAATCCTATTCATTACGTCGAATTAGACTCTAGAGTCCAATAGCCTCTTCAGTAGGACGACTTAACCCTTGAGTATGACAACGAAAGTCATTGTAATTTCGGGTAAGTCTTACTCTTGCGGTTAAGTCGTCATTAGTTCAATTGGTTTGATTATAAGAAGGTAATGGCAGGTTCCTAATAACAGTATGTATAATTGTGTTGAGTTGATATTTACAGAAATGACCCAGATTGATGGGGATGGAAATAATGCTTGAAGTGTGCCAAGAATCGGGATCACATGAGTTTCCCCTCTTTGTCCGACCTGGTAGTGATATCAAAGAAAATGGATCCAACCCTGAGACCACAGAAAACTGAAAACTTTGTTCAGACGGAAACTCAAGTAACTGGGATTGTACTGCGCTGTTGTGCTATAATATGCATATACTTGCTCTGCAAGAAAGTTACTTCATTGAATAATAATGAGATTCCGCCGTTGTAAACAAGGAAAGTATAGAAATGAGTCATATGCGGTTGATAAGTTTGTATTCATGTAGATGAACTATTGATTAGGGAATTAATATTTATTTATATATCGTACATAACATATTATGTTTTCATTATGTATTACTGAAGATTTGGCCAAACTAACTGTAGACCGAATTAGACGAGGATAGACTGTGTAATTGTCTTCTGTATTCGCCCATTCGTACGTAAAGGTTTATATTCAGCGACCTGGATATGTAGTTTTGAGATTGGCTGATTAGTTTCAGAAAAGAGCATTTATGTAGAGAAAATGGTCATGTTTGATCATGAGATTTGGTCTTGGATCAGTAAGGGAGGTGAGGGAAGGCCTGACCAGCAGCTGTGTGGGTCTGTGTACAAGAAGGATGTCTCCTTCTCTACACACACACACACACACACACACACACACACCCACACACAGCCTCAACCGCTGGATGAACACATAAACACGAAGGATTGACAAAGAAATTTTTGTAATGAGCTGTTTATGGCCATGACACCGTCGTAACATATAATGGCGTAATCCGTATATATTTGTCTAATATACATAATGTCTTGGTGTTCATATATATATATATATATATATATATATATATATATATATATATATATATATATATATATATATATATATGTATATATATATATATGACAACTGAGGAATGTATGTGAGCGGATACAACCTTTTCTTCGTCTCTTCCTGGCCCTACCTCGCTAACGTGGGAAGCGGCGATCAAATATGAAAATGGTTGTGAGGTTTTGCCGAAGACCAGACAGGGTAGCTTGAGCGTGACTTTGAATGGAGAGAAGATGGGGGATGTGACACGGGTTCAGATACCTGGGAATAGCTATGGCAACATTTCGAACTGTAGGGGTGGAGGATGAGGAGGTCAAGGTCATATGTACATTAAGAAGGTGTGTGGAAGGAGAGGTCAAAGATGAGCACGTCTGTGATGGTACGATAGTTGCAGCGGTGCTGTATGGGTGTAAGAAGTGGGCCTTAATCTCAGAAGAATGGAAGAAGCGGGTAGATGTGTTAGAACAGAAGAAGCGGGTAGATGTGTTGGAACGGAAGAAGCGGGTAGATGTGTTGGAACGGAAGAAGCGGGTAGATATGTTGGAACGGAAGAAGCGGGTAGATATGTTAGAACGGAAGAAGCGGGTAGATGTGTTGGAACGGAAGAAGCGGGTAGATATGTTGGAACGGAAGAAGCGGGTAGATATGTTGGAACGGAAGAAGCGGGTAGATATGTTGGAACGGAAGAAGCGGGTAGATATGTTGGAACGGAAGAAGCGGGTAGATGTGTTGGAACGGAAGAAGCGGGTAGATGTGTTGGAACGGAAGAAGCGGGTAGATGTGTTGGAAGATGGAATGATCGAGAATGATTGTGTTGGGCATTACAGCGAAGATACTATGGCGTATTGAACATAGTTGAGGAAGCGAAGCTGGAATGCTGAAATCGTATGGCCATAATTGTTGAGAGCATGAGAAAGGGGATATATGTGCCGAGGGTGAAGGAAACAGGAAGTAGGAGACCAAGAATGAGATTGAGGGAGGAAAAGAGCCTGAACACGTAGAAGGGTGAGAAGCGTGCACGGGATAGAGTAAATTAGAGCGAAGTGGTATACGGTGGGCGATATGCTGTCAGTGGACTGAACCAAGATATGTGAAACGGTCAGGATAGGGGGATCTGGTTTCGATGTCTTAGCCAAGAAGCGGATATGAGTAATTGAAGCCGCTCTTCACATGTTCCCAGCGCTCCGTCACTACAAAGGAAACGAAGGTCGAACAAGGATATATATATATATATATATATATATATATATATATATATATATATATATATATATATATATATATATATATATGACATTAAAGTTTGTAATGGTTATGACAGTGTAAACACCTATTCCAAGCTGACTTAACTACTGCAAAACAAATATGGGCGTTTGAGTCAGAATTTATCCATTATACATCTGATACCTTTTGAAAATCAATGACGTCTATTTCTTGTCACTATCAGTTAGGCTAGACAGAGACATGACTGGCTCCGTCACCAGCCTTCCTGGAGGACCTGCCGCCACTGAGGAAAAAGCAATGCCATTCCACAGAGCCATCATAGACTTGCCTCGTATACGTTTGCTTAGGGAGATATTCGTCCATGTTAGTGTGTGGCTGAATTTCACAGTCCATGTCTTATTTACGTCGTGTTACGATAGCTTATCTCTTCTTCTGGATCTTGTGAGGTGTAAGTTGCCCCCACGCCCTTGGAACATAACGGAACCATTAAGGTTTATGTCCTGATCTTTGACCTGACCCATAAGGATCAGGTCAAAGGCCAAATGGCTGTCACACCCATGGATCGTCGTCCCCTGGTGTTCAAAGGGTTGAATTCTGTTTGTCACGGCCCCCTCAGATGGTATGCATAAAGTTTAATACAATTACTGGCTTAAACTTTATCGACCAACTTTTTTAAAATTCCGTATACATGCTTTTTTAAAAAGCAAATGGAAATGGAAATAGCCTGCTGGTGAAATGACGTGTCTGTTTTAGGGGGACAAGATACAGGGAAAATTGTCTTCCTTCTGTCATTTAAGGAGTGTTTGAGTTTTTAGAAGTCCTTGTTTAGTCTTGTATTTACATGATTAATAATTACTTCGTTCCAATAATTGATCCATTGCTCAGGATCAATATAATCATTTTGATGTAATGCCTGAGGGTTAATATTGACTGTGACCCAATGTTTTTTCAACCTTCCTGCACAGTAAGTTTCCTCTGCTGCTTCATATAAGTGATTGTGTATACCCAATACAGCTTAGTTTACCAAATGACGTCCTAGCTACGTCGCTTCGTTGTATATCAACTGACTGTTATATTTCTGTCTTGTATCTCCCCTAATGATGTGATTATTACACGAAAGTGCACTTGGGAACTTATCGTGTTTCATTTCCCCGTGATAAGAAAGGAATATATATATATATATATATATATATATATATATATATATATATATATATATATATAGATAGATAGATAGATAGATAGATAGATAGATAGATAGATAGTACATAATTCTATGGACGTGTGATTTCTGGTTTCCTTCACTGCGCACAGTTTTGTCCTCCCTCAAGACGTGACCCTCAAAATTTTATCCTCAAAAATCACATCGATTGTGTTGTGGTCACAGAGACGTTACTTAATGCTGTTACTGAGGATGTGTTACTTTCTATCGTAACGGAAGATGGTGCTGGCGTGGTGTTGGTGAGGAGGGAGGGTGTTACTGTGCTCTTACTGAGGCTGGTGTTACTTAGGGCTGTTACTGAAGCTGGTGTTACTTAGGGCTGTTACTGAAGATGGTGTTACTTAGTGCCATACTGAGGATATTGGTACTTATTACCGTTACTTGGGATGGCGTTACTTGGTATCAAACCTGAGGATAATGTTACTTAAGACTATTACTAAGGAATGATGTTACTTGATACTGTTATGAAGATAGCGTTACATAGTACCGTTAAAGGAGATGGTGTTACCTAATACTACTGTTCATGATGACGGTGTTACGTTACTTGTTACATATACTGAGGATTATCTTCCCGTGTTACCATGATCTGTGTGACAGCCACAGTGTCTCTGTGGTGAAGTAAGTTCCGTAAGTTATACCAGGGCGGAAATGAATGATGTGGTGGTGTTACTTTGCTGTGAAGTGATGGGGATAATGGGAGAGAGATGAGACACTAAAATCAACTTGAATGTCTGTTCTTATCTATTGCCATTATTAGGAAAGATATATTTACACACACACACAAACACACGATATATATATATATATATATATATATATATATATATCGTAACCACATATATAATGAATGTAATAGAATGTGAGATAATGAATGTGAAGAGGATACAGAGGTTTGAACATTTGTATAATAGAGAAGGTACAAGAGGTAGGGCCCCTTGAGTGTAGAACTCCCTCCCCGTACAGTACAAGAGATGTGGCCCTACGAGTGTAGAACTCCCTCCCTGTACAGTACAAGAGATGGGGCCCCACGAGTGTAGAACTCCCTCCCCGTACAGTACAAGAGATGTGGCCCCACGAGTGTAGAACTCCCTCCCCGTACAGTACAAGAGATGGGGCCCCACGAGTGTAGAACTCCCTCACCGTACAGTACAAGAGATGGGGCCCCACGAGTGTAGAACTCCCTCCCCGTACAGTACAAGAGATGTGGCCCTACGAGTGTAGAACTCCCTCCCTGTACAGTACAAGAGATGGGGCCCCACGAGTGTAGAACTCCCTCCCCGTACAGTACAAGAGATGGGGCCCACGAGTGTAGAACTTCCTCCCCGTACAGTACAAGAGATGGGGACCCATGAGTGTAGAACTCCCTCCCCGTACAGTACAAGAGATGGGGCCCCACGAGTGTAGAACTTCCTCCCCGTACAGTACAAGAGATGGGGCCCCATGAGTGTAGAACTCCCTATCCGTACAGTACAAGAGATGGGGCCCCACGAGTGTAGAACTCCTCCCCGTACAGTACAAGAGATGTGGCCCTACGAGTGTAGAACTCCCTCCCCGTACAGTACAAGAGATGGGGCCCCACGAGCGTAGAACTCCCTCCCCGTACAGTTTAAGAGATGTGGGCCCCACGAGTGTAGAACTCCCTCCCCGTACAGTACAAGAGATGGGGCCCCACGAGTGTAGAACTCCCTCCCCGTACAGTACAAATATGTCATCACAAATAGGGCGTCACACGCACGTCATTCTTAATAGGTTCTGACCATTTTTTTCATTTCCATTTTAATTGAATTTATGAATAATGACATTAATTACCTCTTTCCAGTATTTGTCGACAGCTTTGAAACAAGTAAAAAGAAACATAAAAAATTGTGAGGTAAGAGAGAGAGAGAGAGAGAGAGAGAGAGAGAGAGAGAGAGAGAGAGAGAGAGAGAGAGAGAGAGTCTGTCTCTTTACCTTAATAATGATTGTTCATTATTGACAACTTGTGAAAATATAATTCAAGTTTTGTGATGATATACGTAGCATTGTTTTACTGAGAATGATAACTAGGAAATGGGCAGTAGGCACACTGGCTTAACCATCTTGCCGACGTGTTCAGAATTTCCGAACTTAAAACTGGATCTTTCTTAAGTTACTGTAATGAACTTGTTTCACAAGCGTCAACTTTCAAAACAGAGTTATCTTCTGTAGGAGAGTTACGTCACCTGAGGAAGCAGTCATTGCCGATCACCAGGGGAAGTTAGCTGCCAGGAGTGTAGAGCAGGGAGGTCCAGGTCAGGTCAGGGTCAGGTCAGGGGTCAGGTCACTAGGTAAACCCCCACCAGAGCTGGCTACGCTGGCCAAGAACTTCCCTCCATGTCCTGTCGTCATTTGGCCACTCCAGCTGTAATTAGACTTCACTGACAATTGTTGTACATTAACTAGCGTGGGAATATGAATATTAATACTGTAAATTAGGTATGAGCAGGGGATGGCAGGGGTAGTGGCGGGGGGAAACAGGTAGTGGCGGGGGGGAGGCAGGGCTTGTGATAGGGGCGGTAGGTGTAGTTGTGGGAGAGGCCAGTCGAATAGAGGGGATGATCAGATTAGTGTTAGGGGTGATCAGGGTAGTAGCGGGGAGGCAGGGGTAGTGGCAGGGAAAAAAGGGAAAGAAGCGGGGGAGGCTGGGGTAGTAGTAAGGAGGCATGGGGTTGTGGTGGAAGAAGTGAGAGTTATTAGCAGGGATGCCCAGGGTAGTGGCGGGAGGGCAATGGTAGAGGTGAGGAGGTTGGGGGTAGTGGTGAGGAGGAAGGGGTAGTGGTGAGGAGGAAGGGGGTAGTGGCGGGGGTGGTTGGGGGTAGTGGCGGGTGAGGGAGGGGAGATCGTGGCGCCAGTGTAGAGGCAGCAGCAGCAGCAGCAGGAGGAGGACGAGCCGCGAGCAACGCTCACTGTGCTGGTGTCGGCCGTCGTAGGCAGACGCTCCCCGCCGCTTGCTCTTCCTCCCTCTCCCTCTCTCACTTTCCCTGGCCATCCGCCCTGCTTCACCCTCGGCAGCATGTACAACGTGGAAGTGCAGCAGCTGCCAGCCTCCTCGGTGAGCACCATATGCCCCCACTCCCCAGCACGTTGTTCGTTGGCCAGTAGTCCAGTTCCCCTGTAGCCTTTGGCCTCGACCGTAGCCTCCCCCCCGAACATCACGACGTACAGCAGTAGCGTGGCAGGACAGTAGAGTTAGACAGTACAACCCCTCTCTCTCTGGGGTCAGGGGGCCGCTGCCCCCCTACGTAACAAAGCCCTGGTATTGTAGTGGTCACTTGTCAGATATCGACCAAGCATCTCCCAGCTCTGGTATTGATCATATCTCTGATACCGAGCCAAGAACCTTCCCTCTGGTTGTGGCCCCCATCATCCAACCAACCACCAAGGTCGCCTCCCTTCCCTCTCCTTCAGCCCACCCTCCCCCAGCGGTGTCCCTCTGTGTGTGTACCTGGTGAATTGTAAGGAAGTAGATCTGGTTATGTAACGCCAGACAACAAGGAAGGTGGTCCAGTCAACAGGATATGGCTGGAACTATGCATCAAGGAGGACGCATCAATAAACTACTGGTTTCAGGAAATACTACGGTAACGTCAGTCAAGAGATGTGGAGAGAAATTACTCTTGTGTTATTGGGTTGGAAGGACGAAAGACGTCATGGTGTTTTGAAATAAAGAAAAGATGAATTTTCGTTCAGTGTTTATATATATATATATATATATATATATATATATATATATATATATATATATATATATATATATATATATATATATATATATCGTAAGGAAACGCAATGTGGTGAGAGAGGTAGTTTATTGCTCAAGAAGGACGTAGAACGTGTGACAGCCAGTGATAATGGCGAGTGGTCTGCGTCCATATATTATGGTCCACCGTGCTACTTCTACCCAACCCCTCTCCTCCCCTTGCCCCTCCAGGCGTTCGTCATTTGTTTCGTGAGTCACCCACCACATGTCGTGTCTAATTTGTGTATGTCTCTTTGTGCTTTATACTACTGTGTTCCTCCGACTTGTGAATTATGAAATGTAATTCTTCCGGTTGCTTATACTCTCATTTTGAGCCTTGTCTCTTTTATTCTAAGTCTTCAGAAATTTCGTCTCGTTCCAGTTTCGAAAATCCTGATGGATTTTCATTATTCTTCTTTGAAAGTTGTATATGTTTGTGCCCCATATAATGGTGCACTGGTGTAGTAGTTTGTTGATGTTGGTGTTCGTTTTTATGTTCCCTTGATGTCTGCCTGGCTGGGGGCCCTTGAATAGCATCTACTTTCACAGAACTAATGACTTACTTACCTTGAAGCTACGTGTAGGCTCAAAGGACAAGTGTTGAAATCCATGTTGGATTTTTGAAGTTACTGGATTTCCTTACTTTACGTAGTCCTTACGATGGTTTCGGAGGTCTTCTACCGCCACAGCTGGGGCCTGGGACCTTACCTTACCTTACGTATACCTTACGATGGCGTCGGAGGTCTTCTACCCCAACAGCTGGGTTCTGGTACCATATCTTACCTTACGTATACCTTACGATGGTTTCGGAGGTCTTCTACCCCCATAGCTGGGTCTGGGACCAAACCTTAGCTTATGTATGCCTTACAATGGTTTGGCAGGTCATCTACCCCTAACAGCTAGGTCTGGCAAACTTACCTTAACCCACCTAACCTTACGTGTATACCTTACGAGGGGTCTCTGGGCTCATCTACCTCCGCCTTCTCCAGCCCAGTCAGGTAAAGGCCAGTGCGAAGTTTTTGCCATCTTTTCTTAACCACTGTATTGACAAGATCATTGATTTCCACGCCCCATTTGCATCTAGATTTTTTGTTTCTATTCTTCGTGTTTTCTGTGACTTCGTACCGTTCCGGGGGAGACGAGAGGACACGTGTGTGGAGGAAGTGTTGGGGTTCCGCCTTGGGGACTGTGTGGCGCACTTGGGAGGCCTGCTCTGGCCACGGGTGTGGGTGGCAGCAACTTCCCTCGCCTCCCTCAGGATTCTGAAATTTTACATATCCCTCACGATGTCCATTTCTTGAATATGAAGACCCTTATGTATATATATATATATATATATATATATATATATATATATATATATATATATATATATATATATATATATATATATATATATATATATATATATATATATATATATATATATATATATATATATATATATTGTCTCTGTGGCAAGAGAGAAACTATTTCTGAGTATTTCTTAAGATGTTAAGAAATGGAGAAATTCTTCGTCAATACTGTGAAAAGAAGAGCATTACGTGCCTTCTTTGTTTTGTGAATTATTCTGGCGAGTGTTATTGTTTGTGGGGACCCGGGTCGCTCATACTAATAGGAGTGTGAGGAGGTTGCAACATACTGTTTGTTGTGGTCCTCACACTGGGGTGTAATTTGGCTGGCTTCCGCCTCACATCACACTGGACGTATCTCTAAAATGCCTCGTCTATTTGCTGATAGAAGCGTCCTTCCCTGTAGTTGATATTATAATTCTTTATCGGTGGTGATGATTAATTAGGGAAATCACTGAGTACGGTAATTGTTACTCGACTACCACTCCTCCTGCCCTGCATGTTGCCTCTGGCTTTCAGAGTGAGGGAGGGAAACCAGTACACACAAGACCTGCGGCTTCCTCAGTGTGTCCAGTACTCATGAGTTGACCTTATGTGATGAGAGTTCGTGTAGAGTGTGATGAGGCTGAGCCCCTGTCGCACACCATACCATCCACCTCCGTACTTCCATCTCTTTCCTCCCTCCTTACCTTCCCTCCAACGCTCCTTTTTTTTGACCCATTTACGTATCTTCCTTCCACTTTAATGTCATACTTCTTACCCCACACCTCAGCCTCTGATCGGCCAAGCCTCTCGCATCCATCACACGCAAGACCTCTACACTGCCCTAGAGCCATCAGCCTATCTCTTATGGAATTCTGATGTTCCGTCGAAAGTTTTAATGTAGAGGGAGTGAGGTGATGGGCGACAGAGCCCCGAGTTATTTGTTATGTAAGCCTGGAGGGGCTTGCTCGTTGGAGTGAGGTTGGTCCATCAGATTCATCCCCGGGGTTTTACATGTTCATCTGGGGATGTTCCATCAGTCTGGGCCCCGACAGTCTCACTCGTTGAGGTGGGGGAAAGTAAGGGATAGACACGTCACTCCTCTCCACCATTCCTTCCCCCCAACAATCCCACTTCCACCCTCACCAGGGGACAGTAGCAGCTCCATCAGACTGGACAACATTAGCTCCATTACTGTCGCTTTCTTGCTTCAGGCATAGCCCCAATAAGCGAGTTTTCATGTCACCCGACATGAAAGAAAAATATTCTTAAACCTTCGAAATTTTCTAATACCGGAATTTATCCAAAACATAGAAGAACTCCATTTATATATGTATTGGCAATTGATTTTAGATATGTGAGGCTACATAGGAGGATTGGATGTTTGTGAGGAGGACGCTGAAGAGCCAGGAGTAGGGTATGATTGTTGTTTCTGACGAGGCGAGCTAGTCAAAGGTTGAGTTAATATGCTTATACTGGCGTAATGGGCCTGAGAACCTCCCATCCTCTCCGCCTGGGAATCCAAACCTCCTCCTAACTGGATTAGAATAGCTTCCTGATGAATACTTTTTCCTCTTGTAGTATTATGACCTGCCAGTAGGGGGCCAAGGCATATTGCTACGGTTGGGCCGACTTGTGCACTTGTAGTGACGTCGAGTTTAAAGCATTTATGTCGACCTTTTCGTGCAGGTAGGTTTCAGGGGCCAGGTACAAGTGATGGTATTGTCACCATTTTTATTGTGATGTGAATTCAGTCCTGAATTCTGAGGGGACAGGGTCCTCTAGCGACTGACGGATTTGGTGATGGGTAATGAAACGCGGCAAGCGACGTCCGTAGACTTTTTCATGTGATGTATAGACGATTGCCAGTTTACGGTCGAGGGAGAGAAGATTGTTGGAGATAACAACAGGGGAGATGGTTGTAGATCTCATTAGGGGAGAGATTGTTGGAGATTGTCAGGGAGATATTGTTGGAGATTATCAGGGAGATATTGTTGGAGATAACATGAGAGGTTGGGGATGACAGTCAGGGAGAGATGGTTGGAGATAACAGAAGTTGGTTGTGAATATCATACGAGGATAGATTGTTGGAGATTGTCAGGGAGAGATTGTTGGAGATGATAGGAGAGGGTTGGGGATGGTAGACGGGGGGAGATTGTTGGAGAGAGAGAGTGGTGTAAAAACCATCTGACCAGACCTACTTTGCCACCTGGGATGGTAACAGAGGGAGCCACAAGGCTACAATTAGGGCTGTGTTTCCATAGCGAGGTGTATACACCATGGCCATTACTGCGAGGAGAGGCCAACGGCGCGTGTAAACAGTGCTTTACCACATCTCGTCCATACTCCCTCCCTCCCTCCCTCCCCCGCAACTCCCTCTCTGGCCCTATTTATAGCCGGGCCACTTTAGTCAGTTATCGCTTCAAGCATCGCTCTTATCTCTAGCATCTGGCCTTATCTCTTATCGGCGCAGGGGTTCGAAAATGGCCCTCGACCTCCCAGTTTCCCGACTAATAAAGGAAACAATTGATTTTTACGGAAAATCGTAGTATGGTTTAACTCCTGCGTGGCAGCCATTCCTTGGTAATGCCAGTAACGCCAAGAGTATCTGTGACAGTAACAGGGAACGCCCTTGATAACAACAGTAACAGAACGTCCACAGAGTGTAGTAACATATGACACCTTTGGTAACGCAGGATACTCATGGTAGCGGTAGGTACACATAACACTCATGGTAACAGCAGTAACACTGTACACCCTTGGAAATAACAGTAACAAAATACATCCATGGTAACAACAGTAACACAGCACATTCATAGTGACGATAGTAGAATGTAACACCCTTGGTAATTAGTAACAACTATTTGGATGCAATGGATTACTTTACTGGCCACCAAGCGCTAGGTTGAGTCCCATTGTCCTTTGAATGCTTGGTTAAGTCCATCTGTCTATAGGGTGCTAGGTTAAGTCCACCTGTGTTAAGTCCTTCTATCACTTACAGTGCTACATTAAGTCTCTGTTACTTACAGTGTTAAGTCCATTTATCACTTCCAGTGCTAGTTTAAATCCATGTGTTACAGTGCTAGGTTAAGTCTATCTATTACTTCCAGTGCTAGGTTAAGTCCAGGTGTTACAGTGCTAGGTTAAGTCTATCTATTACTTCCAGTGCTAGGTTAAGTCCAGGTGTTACAGTGCTAGGTTAAGTCTATCTATTACTTCCAGTGCTAGGTTAAGTCCAGGTGTTACAGTGCTAGGTTAAGTCTATCTATTACTTCCAGTGCTAGGTTAAGTCCAGGTGTTACAGTGCTAAGTTAAGTCTATCTATTACTTCCAGTGCTAGGTTAAGTCCAGGTGTTACAGTGCTAGGTTAAGTCTATCTATTACTTCCAGTGCTAGGTTAAGTCCAGGTGTTAGAGTGCTAGGTTAAGTCTATCTATTACTTCCAGTGCTAGGTTAAGTCCAGGTGTTACAGTGCTAGGTTAAGTCTATCTATTACTTCCAGTGCTAGGTTAAGTCCAGGTGTTACAGTGCTAGGTTAAGTCTATCTATTACTTCCAGTGCTAGGTTAAGTCCAGGTGTTACAGTGCTAGGTTAAGTCTATCTATTACTTCCAGTGCTAGGTTAAGTCCATGTGTTACAGTGCTAGGTTAAGTCTATCTATTACTTCCAGTGCTAGGTTAAGTCCAGGTGTTACAGTGCTAGGTTAAGTCTATCTATTACTTCCAGTGCTAGGTTAAGTCCAGGTGTTACAGTGCTAGGTTAAGTCTATCTATTACTTCCAGTGCTAGGTTAAGTCCAGGTGTCACTTACCGTGCTAAGTTAAGTCCATCTTTCTATTTGATACTCCTACGGCTGGTAACGCGACGCAAGAGAACAACAGAAATCGGACTTCGTGCAGAGATTCGGAAAAATATTGTACATCATTTTGTTGTGTTAATCGTGATTATCCGTAACTGCCTTGTCAGATTGGACGTAACGTGTTTGTTATTCAGTTTGTTTGTTGTTTGATGTGATGTGATTGGCTGATAGTGTAGGACATGCAATGTTTGTTCTGGTGCCTCTGTTGATGAATGAGCGAGGAAGTTGATGGAGAGTGTGGTTTATTAATTCCTGGGTATCGGATGTATTCCCTTCATCAATTCTCTACCTCGGGAGCTTAACGGTACGACCCTATGGTACGATAGTATGGTCTCTGAGCACGACGGTGCAGCCCTGAGGAGCACCCTGGTATGGTCTCTGAGCACGACAGTGCAGCCCTGAAGAGCACCCTGGTATGGTCTCTGAGCACGACAGTCCAGCCCTGAAGAGCACCCTGGTATGGTCTTTGAGCACGACGGTGCAGCCCTGAAGAGCACCCTGGTATGGTCTCTGAGCACGACGGTGCCGCCCTGAAGAGCACCCTGGTATGGTCTTTGAGCATGAAGTTAGAACGGTCGATCATACCGACGCCAGGGCAAAGGTCACGCGATCTTACTCAAGCGTCGTACCGTCGTGCTCAAGGGTCTTACCGTCGTGCTCAAGGGTCTTACCGTCGTGCTGAAGGGTCGTACCGTCGTGCTCAAGGGTCTTACCGTCGTGCTCAAGGGTCGTACCGTCGTGCTCAAGGGTCTTACCGTCGTGCTCAAGGGTCTTACCGTCGTGCTCAAGGGTCGTACCGTCGTGCTTAAGGGTCGCACCGTCGTGCTCAAGGGTCGCACCGTCGTGCTCTAGGGTCGTACCGTCGTGCTCAAGGGTCGCACCGTCGTGCTCAAGGGCCGTACCGTCGTGTTTAAAGATCTCCTTGTCGTGCTCAAACGCTGTACGCCTGTGTTCAAGGGCTGTACTGTTGCTGTCATGGATTTTACTGTTTCAGTTGCTGTCAAGGGCTGTACTGTTGCTATCAAGGGCTGTACTGTTGTTGTCAAGGGCTGTACTTTTGCTGTCAAGGGCTGTACTGTTGCTTTTAAGGGCTTACTGTTGCTGTCAAAGGCTGTACTGTAGCTGTCAAGGGCTGTACTGTTGCTGTCAAGTGTTATATTGTTGCTGTCAAGAGCTGTACTACTGTTGTCAGGAGTTATAACTTTGTTGTCAAGGGCTGTACTTTAGTTCTCAAGGGTTGCACTGTTGTTATCAACGGGGTTTGCCCTGCCGTTGTCAACGGGCTGTGGTATGTTGACCGTTGTACTAACTCAGCTGAACTGCTCCGTGGCACGTACCGTCCTTGCTTATGAATAATACGAGCAAACCACACGTCGTAGACCAGCGAAACTTTCCAAGCTTTGCTGTAAATTTTTGCTCCGGTTGCAACCAATATTTTCTTCTTGTGTTTTTCTCTAACATTTTGTTGTTATTGTTGTTGTTGTTGTTTTTCGTGATAAGAGATCAGCATGGTGGCCTCATAAATACCCTACGCCAAAGGTTTAGGTACATGCTTATTATCCTCGTATATCCTGAATACTTTGCGAATATTTGACTTGCCAATTTACAGGGTTAACTTTCGCCAACTTATAACGTGAGGGGAATTGTGTTTACCGTTATTTAGCATCGTGAATTAGCGTCGTTTTGAAATGAATAAAGATCATTCACTTACTGGGAGAAAATGGTACGACTGGTAAGAGAGAGAGAGAGAGAGAGAGAGAGAGAGAGAGAGAGAGAGAGAGAGAGAGAGAGAGAGAGAGAGAGAGTAAAAGAATGTTGCCACAGGGAATATTATAGGTATTTCCTGTCTCTTGATTGGTTATATTTGTTGTGATATTATGTTCTGTGAGACCTGTGACGACGACTGATGTCCTCAGCTAGGGTGAGTGAGATGGTATGGTGATGTTATATCAGCTGAGAGTCGGTTCATATCAGCTCGGAGACCGGATTATCTCAGTTAGGAGTCAGCTTATATATGTCTGCATTCATTGATAGGTGTCTGAGGTAATGTTGATGTCATTGCAGAGAAAGTATGCATGATATCATCTCTGCTGAAGTAAATATGATATCATCTCTGCTGAGGTAAACATGATATCATCTCTGCTGGAGCAAACATGATATCATCTCCGCTGAGGTAAACATGATATCATCTCAGCTGAAGCAAACATATCATCTCCGCTGAGGTAAACATGATATCATCTCTGCTGAGGTAAACATGATATCATCTCCGCTGAGGTAAACATGATATCATCTCTGCTGAGGTAAACATGATATCATCTCCGCTGAGGTAAACATGATATCATCTCTGCTGAGGTAAACATGATATCATCTCCGCTGAGGTAAACATGATATCATCTCTGCTGAGGTAAACATGATATCATCTCCGCTGAGGTAAACATGATATCATCTCAGCTGAAGCAAACATATCATCTCCGCTGAAGTAAACATGATATCATCTCTGCTGAGGTAAACATGATATCATCTCTGCTGAGGTAAACATGATATCATCTCAGCTGAAGCAAACATATCATCTCCGCTGAGGTAAACATGATATCATCTCTGCTGAGGTAAACATGATATCATCTCCGCTGAGGTAAACATGATATCATCTCCGCTGAAGTAAACATGATATCATCTCCGCTGAAGTAAACATGATATATCAAGTGTACTAGATCGACACCCTCCTGTGTTCGTTATCATATACTGACCACATGCCTCATGTATGAACACTAGAGTCATGTATTTCAGAGAAGAACAACATGAAATTCCGGCTGTAAGTGGCCAGTGTATCTAATGGACGTGAGTGAAGAAGTTTCCTGATATTGGTGGAGTGGTGGCGTTTTCGTTGGACGCTCCTCGCCATCTCGCGATTGCCTCCTTCGGAACCCGTGGGAGAAATCTGGCGCGGTGGGAGGTGAGAGAGAGAGAGAGAGAGAGAG